>NC_092229.1:13837893-14030393 GCF_036320965.1 Panulirus ornatus
TGTCACTTTGAGCCGCTTTGCTTGGTCTTCTTTGGCATGTGTTGTGGGGGGCGTGGGTGGGTTGGGTTGTGTCTCCTGCTGTGCTTGCTGCACGCTTTGGGGTTGCTGCTGTCGGCTGGTGCTAGTTTTGTTGTGAGTGCTTTTTTGCGGCGTAGTGTGATTTGCTTGGCCAGTCGCTTGGTTGTCGGGTGGGGGCCCGCGGTTTTCTGCGTTGTTGTTGTGTGCTGCTGGTGCACCATTGGCGTTGGCACCGTTTGCTGGGGGGGCACGAATCTCGGCGTTTCTGCTGGGCCTGTGTTTGGTTTGGGTGTGGCTTTTTTGCCTGTGCTGGTTGGTGCTTAGGCATGCGTGCTCTGCCCCATTTTGGTGTTGTGGTTGCGCTTTGTTGCAGCGGGTTGATGGCTCACTGCGGCCGGGCCCCGGGGGTGGTGCGTTGTCTTTTGTTGTGCTGAGGTTGCGTCTGGTCTTGTGCTTTGTGTGTTTGGGGTTTTTGGGTTGCTGGGAGGGTGTGCGGCTGCTTTTGGGTCTGGTTGCGGTGCGGGCTTGCCAGCGTTTGGTTTTTGTGGCCTGTTCTTTCTGGCGGGGGGTGTGGCCTGGTGCTGGGCTTTCATTGTTGGCGGTTTTTTGGGCGCGGCCATGCATTTGGCACGTCCTGATTGGTGCGTTTCTTTGGGGATGCGCTGCTTGTTTTTGTTGGTGCTTGCATTGCCTGTGCGCTTTTGCTGGTGGACGTGTGGTTTGTGGTGTGGTTTGCGTGCTTTGGCTTTTGGGGTGTTTGTGCACGTTGCGTGCTGTGCAGTGTGGTGCCTTGGTGAGTTTTTGGCCTGCATCTTGATGGTTGCTGTTGGGTTGGTTTGCGTAGGGGCCACTGCGCCAGACGGGAAGCACCAGCCTTTGCAGGCGCGGGCGCAAGGCGGTCTGCCTCTTGTGCCCCTTGTTCTTTGGCCGCCGCGCAACGTGCGGGGGAGCGGAGGGGCAGCGGGCAGGCCCTGGTGGGGGGTGAGTGCGGCTGCTGGTTTGCGTTGGCGCCATGCTGCGTGCCAGGCTCGGCTGGGGCCCCATGGGGTGGGCGTAGGGGGTCGCTAGGTCCGCGGCGCGTCACCCTCCCCGTGGTTGATTGGTTCTTGCTGTGCTGCTGAGTTGTTGGTGGGTGTGTGTTGCTTTTTTGTGGAGCTGTCTGTTGTTATTTGGCACTGCATTTTGCACTTGCGCGGGTGTTTCTTGTGTGTTGCTTGCCATTTTGTGGTGCTGGGCGTGTGTGCGCTTGTTTGTAGGGGCATTTTGCTTGTTTTTGCTCTTGTGGCAGCGGCTGCGAGAGCTTGGGGTGGGGGCCATTGGCTTTGTGTGTGTGTTTTGTGCAGGCCCGTGTTGTGTGGGGGCCCTTGCGTTGCTTGCTGGTTATGTTGCTCTGTTTTGGGCTGGTTTGTTGCTTGTTTGTTGGACCAGTAGTGTGGGGCGTTTGGTGGGTGTGCCCCAAGTTTTGGGCCCAAGGGCATTTTTGCTGGTCTCTGGCTTGTTGCGGCCCCAACGCCTTGTTGGTTGTTTCTTGCTGTGCCTCTGTGGCCTTCTGGCCTGCCTTGTTGGCTGCAGCTGCGAGCAGGGTCTGAGTGTTGCATTGCTGCTGTTGTTTATGATTGCTGCTGGTGTTGGTGCTGCGGCCATTTTGGGGCTGCCATTTTGTTTTTGTTTTTGTGGAGCCTCCGTGTTTGCCTTGGTTTTTTTTGTTGCCTTGCTGGCCCTGCGCAGCCTGTGCTGGTGTGCGCCAGGCTAGGCGCCTGTCTTGTTGGTGCATTGGTGACGTAGTGCTTTTGGGGAGCACTTTGGATTTTTTGCTTGGCAGGCTGTGATTTTGGTTGGCTGCTTGGTGGGGGCATTTGGTTTGCGCTGCCTGCCCGGCGTGTGTTGCTATCGGCTTTTTTGTTGCTATTCTGGCGCTTGGCGTGTGTCTGGTTGCCGTGTTGTTGTGGCCGGGTTCCTGTTTTCTGTGTTGGTGCAGGTTGGGGTTTTGAGGAGGTGTTTTTCACTGTGGCTGCATTCTGGCCGGCCACATTTTTTTTTGGGCTTGTGTGTTGCCTTTTGGTGCGGTGGGCACCCATGCAGGCGGCTTTGCTTTGCATTGGTTTTGCTGCTTTTGCGTGTTGGCATTGTTGCAGCGCTTTGTCCTGTTGGGCGGCCTGCTGCGTTTTCTGGCCTGCGTGTGTGTGCTCGCTGGCTGGTTTTGTCTGTGTGTTGTGGTTGTGTGCAGCGCACTATGCGGCTGCATGTGTGCCTGTGTTGCTGGCACTGTGGTGGCCTGCAGCCCGGGCCGTGGGTCATTTGGCGTGTTGGTGGCAGGGGGACCGGAGACTAATGTGGTGCAAGCTTGCCGGCCCAGCTTGTGTCTTGGTGCCACTAGGGGGGGCCGCGATGCGTCCTGCTCAGGCCACAACGGGATGTGTTTCTTGAACGTAAGACCCACATTGAAATGGGCAAGCAATAAAAAAAAAAAAAAATAAAAAAAAAAAAAAAAAATAAAAAAAAAAAAAAAAAAAAAAAAAATAAAAAAAAAAAAAAAAAAAATATGAAAGATGTTATACAGCTCAGATCCTCTATAACATGTTTTGTGACGAAAAACTATGCCTTTTCGATATTCCTGAAGCATATTTTTGGAGTAGTTTCAGCGTGTAAATGAGAAATTTGAAGCAGAGGTACAGGATCCAACCAAACTGCTAAGTGACCTCATTCAACTTACTGATTCCATAAGTTCTAAGGTCATCACCCCAGGCCGAACATTAAAGGGAAAAAGATTAAGTAGGACACTTCTTTATGACCACATCCGTACTTAGGGTACGAGTTTGAAAAGGAGATGGCACAATGGAAGTTTCCTTGATGAAGAGGATATTCGAAGGAGATGCATACAGTTTGTAATGGATTGGATTTGATCAAACGGCTTTGTCAGCGTTTGACAGACAATGCCAGTGTTACAATTGATGTCATCACTGAGCGCAAGTAAATGCCTGCAACCCATAAAGCCTGGAATACTGGAATGAGTAGAGATGTTTACTGATGACGAAGAACTCGCGCGTTGAGTTCCAGTGGAGGAAGCTTCATCATGTAATATGGAAACAGAAACACTGGCAACCAGCACTCTGGGGCTGAAATAGCTTCGCTTAGGGATGCAACAGGAGAAAATCCCTTAGTGACCTCTCTGACTTGGCTATGACTGTGCTGACATTGTCTCACTCCAACGCTGACGTATGCATGTATCTTAAATCATATGAACATCGTGAAGTCAAAGCTTCGGAATAGACTATCAAAAAGCTTAAATGCACTACTATCAAGTATGGACTAAGAAGAAATGGAAACTGCTGTTATGACTATAAAACAGCCTAAGGTCGCACTGAAAAACATTGGATCATTGAAATATACGAGTCATCGCAACCGCAACCAGTACCCTCACATAGACCACCACAACCGAGGTCGAAGAGATTGCTGATTGGGAATTAGCGTATCTGAAATAATGGTGGGTGTTTTAGTGTTAAAGTAATCAGGCGTACCTGTTATCAATAATTTGGCACGTCGAAGAGCAGAAATAATTCGAAAAGCATTTATTTCGTTTTTTAGTAAGTTTAGCGTCTTATTAGCGCTTTTCGGTCGTGAATCTAGCGCCATCATAAATTTTGATGGTGGCATCTGCCGGTGCCTCAGTTGTGGTTCTTTTTCACTCCATCTTTCCATCGTCTTAGTTTTCCCACTCCCACTTCCTCCATCCAATTTTGGTGTCCTGATCCTCTTAGATGGTTCTCTGCGCATTTTCATGTCAAAATTATTTTGGTATGTCCTGGCCACACATTCTCATTCATGCTGTTTTTAGTACTATACTTCTCTCTAAATGTCAGTCCTTATATAATTAACTCATCTCACACCAAATGTTATCCTCAGGCATTTGATTTCCAACACATCCACCCTTTTCTCTTGTATTTTGGGCCCAAGATTTGCATCAACACAACACTCCTGACTACTATATCAAATAGCCATCTTTGTTCTGATAGACACTAGACTGACTTTCCTTCTACACATTTCTCATGCCCCCAGATTGTAACCTTTTCCTCAACTCTATGGCTCACCTCGGTCCCTCCATGATTTCATCTGCTGTCACATCCACAAGCAGGTATATAAAGCACCCCATGTTCTTCCCCATTTAGACAAATCTTGGACCATCCTGTCTTCTTTCTGTATCTCATTACCTTAACTTTTGTTCACATTCACTCAACTTTCTTCATTTACATAACTTCCTGAAGTCTGTTGCCAGCTTTTGGAGTTTCTCTTTAAAGTTTACCACCGAAGACATGCCATCTTCAAACAGTAACTAGTTCAGTTCCCATGTCCCCTTACCCCCACTATGCTGTAGACCTGTTTCTTGCTCTAAGACCCTATATTTACCTCTTGCTACACTTCCCATAAATCAATTCATCAACTGCAGTAACATCACAAATCCTTGTTCCAGACCTACCTTCACAGAGAACCTCACACCCTCCTTTCTTCCCACACACACACACATGCCTTACTGTCTTGTTAAAAACTCACATTTTATAACATCATTTATTTTCTACATAGCCTGTCTGTCAACCCTATGCAGTCTGTTGGGGATGAGAGGGCCTAGGAAGCGAGTCAGTTGTTCACCAATGGTACAGCTCTGATCGCTGATTCAAGTGAGAAACTGCAGAAGTTGGTGACTGAGATTGGAAAAGAGTGAGAGGAGAAAGTTGAGAGTAAATGTGAATAAGAGCAAGGTTATTAGGTTCAGTAGGGTTGAGGGACAAGTTAACTGTGATATAAGTTTGAATGGAAAAAGGTGAGAACAATGGAAGCAAGGGGAGTGGGGGAGGAATGGGAGGTATTTAGGGAATCAGTGATGGATTGCGCAAAAGATGCTTGTGGCATGAGAAGAGTGGGAGGTGGGTTGATTAGAAAGGGTAGTGAGTGGTGGGATGAAGAAGTAAGAGTATTAGTGAAAGAGAAGAGAGAGGCATTTGGACGATTTTTGCAGGGAAAAAATGCAATGGAGTGGGAGATGTATAAAAGAAAGAGACAGGAGGTCAAGAGAAAGGTGCAAGAGGTGAAAAAAAGGTCAAGTGAGAGTTGGGGTGAGAGAGTATCATTAAATTTTAGGGAGAATAAAAAGATGTTCTGGAAGGAGGTAAATAAAGTGCGTAAGACAAGGGAGCAAATGGGAACTTCAGTGAAGGGCGCAAATGGGGAGGTGATAACAAGTAGTGGTGATGTGAGAAGGAGATGGAGTGAGTATTTTGAAGGTTTGTTGAATGTGTTTGATGATAGAGTGGCAGATATAGGGTGTTTTGGTCGAGGTGGTGTGCAAAGTGAGAGGGTTAGGGAAAATGATTTGGTAAACAGAGAAGAGGTAGTGAAAGCTTTGCGGAAGATGAAAGCCGGCAAGGCAGCAGGTTTGGATGGTATTGCAGTGGAATTTATTAAAAAAGGGGGTGACTGTATTGTTGACTGGTTGATAAGGTTATTTAATGTATGTATGACTCATGGTGAGGTGCCTGAGGATTGGCGGAATGCGTGCATAGTGCCATTGTACAAAGGCAAAGGGGATAAGAGTGAGTGCTCAAATTACAGAGGTATAAGTTTGTTGAGTATTCCTGGTAAATTATATGGGAGGGTATTGATTGAGAGGGTGAGGGCATGTACAGAGCATCAGATTGGGGAAGAGCAGTGTGGTTTCAGAAGTGGTAGAGGATGTGTGGATCAGGTGTTTGCTTTGAAGAATGTATGTGAGAAATACTTAGAAAAGCAAATGGATTTGTATGTAGCATTTATGGATCTGGAGAAGGCATATGATAGAGTTGATAGAGATGCTCTGTGGAAGGTATTAAGAATATATGGTGTGGGAGGAAAGTTGTTAGAAGCAGTGAAAAGTTTTTATCGAGGATGTAAGGCATGTGTACGTGTAGGAAGAGAGGAAAGTGATTGGTTCTCAGTGAATGTAGGTTTACGGCAGGGGTGTGTGATGTCTCCATGGTTGTTTAATTTGTTTATGGATGGGGTTGTTAGGGAGGTAAATGCAAGAGTTTTGGAAAGAGGGGCAAGTATGAAGTCTGTTGGGGATGAGAGAGCTTGGGAAGTGAGTCAGTTGTTGTTCGCTGATGATACAGCGCTGGTGGCTGATTCATGTGAGAAACTGCAGAAGCTGGTGACTGAGTTTGGTAAAGTGTGTGGAAGAAGAAAGTTAAGAGTAAATGTGAATAAGAGCAAGGTTATTAGGTACAGTAGGGTTGAGGGTCAAGTCAATTGGGAGGTGAGTTTGAATGGAGAAAAACTGGAGGAAGTGAAGTGTTTTAGATATCTGGGAGTGGATCTGGCAGCGGATGGAACCATGGAAGCGGAAGTGGATCATAGGGTGGGGGAGGGGGCGAAAATTCTGGGGGCCTTGAAGAATGTGTGGAAGTCGAGAACATTATCTCGGAAAGCAAAAATGGGTATGTTTGAAGGAATAGTGGTTCCAACAATGTTGTATGGTTGCGAGGCGTGGGCTATGGATAGAGTTGTGCGCAGGAGGATGGATGTGCTGGAAATGAGATGTTTGAGGACAATGTGTGGTGTGAGGTGGTTTGATAGAGTGAGTAACGTAAGGGTAAGAGAGATGTGTGGAAATAAAAAGAGCGTGGTTGAGAGAGCAGAAGAGGGTGTTTTAAAGTGGTTTGGGCACACGGAGAGAATGAGTGAGGAAAGATTGACCAAGAGGATATATGTGTCGGAGGTGGAGGGAACGAGGAGAAGAGGGAGACCAAATTGGAGGTGGAAAGATGGAGTGAAAAAGATTTTGTGTGATCGGGGCCTGAACATGCAGGAGGGTGAAAGGAGGGCAAGGAATAGAGTGAATTGGAGCGATGTGGTATACCGGGGTTGACGTGCTGTCAGTGGATTGAATCAAGGCATGTGAAGCGTCTGGGGTAAACCATGGAAAGCTGTGTAGGTATGTATATTTGCGTGTGTGGACGTATGTATATACATGTGTATGGGGGGGGTTGGGCCATTTCTTTCGTCTGTTTCCTTGCGCTACCTCGCAAACGCGGGAGACAGCGACAAAGTATAAAAAAAAAAAAAAAAAGTTTGAATGTAAAAAATTGGAGGAAGTAAAGTGTTTTAGATATCTAGGAGTGACCTTAGCAGCGAATGGAACCATGGAAGTGGAAGTGAATCACAGGAAGGGGGAGGGATGAAGGTTCTGGGAGCGATGAAGAATGTGTAGAAGGAGAGAATGCTTTCTCAGAGAGCAAAAATGGCCGTGTTTGAAGGGACAGCAGTTCCAACAATATCATATGGTTGCAAGGTATGGGCTATAGAGAGGGTTGTATGATGGAGGGTAGATGTGTTGGAAATGGAATGTATGAGGACAATATGTGGTTTTATCGAGTAAGTAATGAAAGGGTAAGATAGATGTGTGGAAATAAAGAGTGTGGTTGAGAGAGTAGAAGATGGTGTGTTTGAACATAATGGAGAGAATGAATGAGGAAAGATTGACAAAGAGGTTATATGTGTCAGAGGTGGAGGGAACAAGAAGTGGGAGACCAAATTGGAGGTGGAAGGATGGATTGAAAAAAAATTTGAACATACAGGAGTGTAAGAGGCGTGCAAGGAATAAAGTGAGTTGAAACGATGTGGCATACTGGGGTCGACGTGCTGTCAATGGACTGAACCAGGGCATGTGAAACGTCTGGGGTAAACCATGGAAAGGTCTGTGGGACCTGGATGTGGATAGGGAGCTGTGGTTTTGGTGCTTTACACATGAACAAATGTGGCCTTTTTTTTGTCTTTTTTCGTGGCGCTACATTGCTAAAGCAGGGAGTAGCGATGCTGTTTCCTGTGGGGCAGGGTAGCGCCAGGAATGGATGAAGGCAAGTATGAATATGTATGTACATGTATATATGTATGTCTATGTATATATATGTAAATGTGCGTTTATGTATGTGTGTGTACATGATTGGATAGCCCATTCTTAGCCTGTTTCCTGGCGCTACCTCGCAGACACGGGAAACGGCGATCAAGTATTAGAAATATATATATATATATATATATATATATATATATATATTTTTTTTTTTTTTTTTTTTTTTTTTTTTTTTTTTTCCAATACTATTCGCCATCTCTCGCGTTAGCGAAGTAACGTTAAGAACAGAGGACTGAGCCTTTGAGGGAAATCCTCACTTGGCACCCTTCTCTGTTCCTTCTTTTGGAAAATTAAAAACGAGAGGAGAGGATTTCCAGCCAAGTAGAGGGGGATGACACAGAATGTCTTCGTAAGAACTGCCATTGTCTGGCAAACTTGGTGACACTGAAAGACAGCTAAACACAAGAAAGCTTAAGTCATTCAGTAATCAAAGACAAACCGCTATTCCGTTTGAAAAAGTGTGATGTTGCGCGGGAGACTGAAAAAAATGTATCACTTTTCATTGCAAAACACTGTTCATTGCGTGTTGTTGATCACCTCAGCTGTTCATTATGTGTTGTTGATCATCTCAGTGAGCTGTGGAAAGCACGATTTGCAGACAGTAAAAGATGCAAGAATTTCAAGTTAAAAAAAGGAAGTGTAGTGCAGTTGTGTGCAATGTGATTGCCCTGCATTTTAGCAGTGACTTGAAAAGTGATATAGACAAACAGAAGTTAAGCCTCTTGATTAATGAGAGTAATGACATTACGGTTACGAAACTATTGGGTATCGCTGTCCGGTTCCATTCTGAAAGTAAGAAGATTGCAGTGACTCTTGAATTTTGTTGAGCTGACTGACCGTAATAAATTGGGATATGTGATGCCTTCACGTCCTTGAAAAATAATGGGTTGGAGTAACAAAATCTTGTTGCAATTGGCACCGACAATGCTTCCGTATTGACAGGTATTAACAGTGAAGTGTGTGCTAAACTCAAGTCAGAAGTCCCTCATCTGATCCTGATCAAGTGTGTGTGTCATTCTCTACTGCTAGCTGAGTCTTATGTTGCAGCAGAGTCTCCCTAGGAACCTTGATTTTGTGATCAGAGAGACCTATTAATGGTTCTCCCACTTTGCTATTCGCCAAGCAAGACACAAGATCTTTGATCAACAATGGTCAAGCTCCATTGAAGTTAATACAACTAATCCAGACTTGATGGCTGTCACTTGAATCAGCAATTGTCAGAATACTGCACAACGGGTTGAACGTAAGACCCACTTTGAAATGGCAAGAAATGAAAGATGTTATACAGCTCAGATCCTCTATAACATGTTTTGTGACGAAAAACTATGCCTTTTCGATATTCCTGAAGCATATTTTTGGAGTAGTTCAGCGTGTAAATGAGAAATTTGAAGCAGAGGTACAGGATCCAACCAAACTGCTAAGTGACCTCATTCAACTTACTGATTCCATAAGTTCTAAGGTCATCACCCCAGGCCGAACATTAAAGGGAAAAAGATTAAGTAGAGAACTTCTTAGACCCACATCCGTACTTAGGGTACGAGTTTGAAAATGAGATGGCACAATGGAAGTTTCCTTGATGAAGAGGATATTCGAAGGAGATGCATACAGTTTGTAATGGATTGGATTTGATCAAACGGCTTTGTCAGCGTTTGACAGACAATGCCAGTGTTACAATTGATGTCATCACTGAGCGCAAGTAAATGCCTGCAACCCATAAAGCCTGGAATACTGGAATGAGTAGAGATGTTTACTGATGACGAAGAACTCGCGCGTTGAGTTCCAGTGGAGGAAGCTTCATCATGTAATATGGAAACAGAACACTGGCACCAGCACTCTGGGCTGAAATAGCTTCGCTTAGGGATGCAACAGGAGAAAATCCCTTTAGTGACCTCTCTGACTTGGCTATGACTGTGCTGACATTGTCTCACTCCAACGCTGACGTAGCATGTATCTTAAATCATATGAACATCGTGAAGTCAAAGCTTCGGAATAGACTATCAAAAGCTTAAATGCACTACTATCAAGTATGGACTAAGAAGAAATGGAAACTGCTGTTATGACTATAAACTGCCTAAGGTCGCACTGAAAAACATTGGATCATTGAAAGTATACGAGTCATCGCAACCGCAACCAGTACCCTCACATAGACCACCACAACCGAGGTCGAAGAGATTGCTGATTGGGAATTAGCGTATCTGAAATAATGGTGGGTGTTTTAGTGTTAAAGTAATCAGGCGTACCTGTTATCAATAATTTGGCACGTCGAAGAGCAGAAATAATTCGAAAAGCATTTATTTCGTTATTTTTAGTAAGTTTAGCGTCTTATTAGCGCTTTTCGGTCGTGAATCTAGCGCCATCATAAATTTTGAGTTGGCAACTCTGCCGGGGCCTCAGTGTGGTTCTGGCTGCCGCGGAGTAAGTTTTCCACAATTTGTTGTTGCCTCTTTTCATCAGACGCTTACCACCAACGGATACACATCATAGTTCTCAGTAATGCGGTTTTGCCAGCTGCCGTACTGGATACTTATGTCAAGGAGTTGGTAAGTTACATAGAATTTTCTCGATTGTATAATCATTGTCAGTGTGAAGCTACCTTGATATGATCAAAGCATTTGGCGGATTTTCTTGCAAATTTGAGCAAAGAAGGCCCAACAACTCAGTTTTGCAGACAAAATATACGGTCGTCAACAACAGAACGTCAACAGGTGTACACACACACACACACACATACACTGAACAGTTCCACGATCATGGGGGATCCGCCCCTGATTATTACAGCATACAATAAAATTACCCAATAAAGATGATATATATATATATATATATATATATATATATATATATATATATATATATATATATATATATATATATATATTTTTTTTTTTTTTTTTTTTTTTTTTTTTTTATACTTTGTCGCTGTCTCCCGCGTTTGCGAGGTAGCGCAAGGAAACAGACGAAAGAAATGGCCCCACCCCCCCCCCCCCCATACACATGTACATACACACGTCCACACACGCAAATATACATACCTACACAGCTTTCCATGGTTTACCCCAGACGCTTCACATGCCTTGATTCAATCCACTGACAGCACGTCAACCCCTGTATACCACATGACTCCAATTCACTCTATTCCTTGCCCTCCTTTCACCCTCCTGCATGTTCAGGCCCCGGTCACACAAAATCTTTTTCACTCCATCTTTCCACCTCCAATTTGGTCTCCCTCTTCTCCTCGTTCCCTCCACCTCCGACACATATATCCTCTTGGTCAATCTCTCCTCACTCATTCTCTCCATGTGCCCAAACCATTTCAAAACACCCTCTTCTGCTCTCTCAACCACGCTCTTTTTATTTCCACACATCTCTCTTACCCTTACGTTACTTACTCGATCAAACCACCTCACACCACACATTGTCCTCAAACATCTCATTTCCAGCACATCCATCCTCCTGCGCACATCTCTATCCATAGCCCACGCCTCGCAACCATACAACATTGTTGGAACCACTATTCCCTCAAACATACCCATTTTTGCTTTCCGAGATAATGTTCTCGACTTCCACACATTTTTCAAGGCTCCCAAAATTTTCGCCCCCTCCCCCACCCTATGATCCACTTCCGCTTCCATGGTTCCATCCGCTGACAGATCCACTCCCAGATATCTAAAACACTTCACTTCCTCCAGTTTTTCTCCATTCAAACTCACCTCCCAATTGACTTGACCCTCACCCCTACTGTACCTAATAACCTTGCTCTTATTCACATTTACTCTCAACTTTCTTCTTCCACACACTTTACCAAACTCAGTCACCAGCTTCTGCAGTTTCTCACATGAATCAGCCACCAGCGCTGTATCATCAGCGAACAACAACTGACTCACTTCCCAAGCTCTCTCATCCCCAACAGACTTCATACTTGCCCCTCTTTCCAGGACTCTTGCATTTACCTCCCTCACAACCCCATCCATAAACAAATTAAACAACCATGGAGACATCACACACCCCTGCCGCAAACCTACATTCACTGAGAACCAATCACTTTCCTCTCTTCCTACACGTACACATGCCTTACATCCTCGATAAAAACTTTTCACTGCTTCTAACAACTTGCCTCCAACACCATATATTCTTAATACCTTCCACAGAGCATCTCTATCAACTCTATCATATGCCTTCTCCAGATCCATAAATGCTACATACAAATCCATTTGCTTTTCTAAGTATTTCTCACATACATTCTTCAAAGCAAACACCTGATCCACACATCCTCTACCACTTCTGAAACCGCACTGCTCTTCCCCAATCTGATGCTCTGTATATGCCTTCACCCTCTCAATCAATACCCTCCCATATAATTTACCAGGAATACTCAACAAACTTATACCTCTGTAATATATATATAATGGGCACGAGTGATTCAAATTTGGCGTGCGTTGGTGTAGGTGGCGCTGGTGGAGGGACAGAGAGGCCGGCCATTTTGAATAAGTGTTCTGTTGACCGAGGGCTAGAGAAAAAACAACAAACAAGTAGGTATGTAATCGTGATAGGGGATGAGGACGTGGCTTGTATGAAAGTGAACTCTGAAGATAGCTTGGAGAATGCTTGGGCCGTAATAGTAATTGGAGTATATCGAAAATTGCAGGAATCTTGAGTGTGTTATGGTGCTGAGTAACGGCTGTTCTGGAGGCGGGTGGCGCGTCCTTAATTTCGTGGCTGTTGGACTGTTTGGCTGGTGCCGGAAACCTATACCTATTACTGAATACGTGCAGCCAAGGGCAGTAGAATTCACGGTGTGGATTAAAGTTTGCCTCCAGACCTATTTTAGGTACCCTAAGACAATTTGACTTTCTCCTGCGAGGTGCTGCTATTCTTAGCTACAGATGCAGCGCTATTGATGGTGTGAGGATATTGCCGACTACAACGCAGGAGTGGAGTGTGAGTACTAAGTGGTTGATGTATTGTGGTCGCTTGTCTTTGAATTCAACAAGGAGATTCAGTGGCCTTTGATGTGTTACGTTTCTGTGAATTGTGTAACGGGGAGGAACCAAAGGAAAGGGTCAACTAATTTAAGTAACTGGTGCTATGAACCTAAGATAACATATGTCTGTAGTGGTGTGTAAACTATGTTACTAGAGAGAGAAAATTGATCTAGCTATTCTTTTGATAGCTAGATCTACTGGATTTATTGGTTTGATTTCCATGGTATAGTTTTATGGAATGCTCGCGTGACCTTTTGCAAGGTTTGTGGGAGTGCATGTGGTGTGAGTGAGGAGTGGTGTGCTTGAGGTGTGAGTGAGGAGATGTCGCAGGAGTAGAGTTAGGGGTCGGTGAAAGGGCAAGAGCTAAGGAAGGAATAGCACTACCCCTGAAGCACGAGTCGTAGGAGTGTTTGAAAGAGTATAAGGAAGTGAGTTATAGACTGATATGGGTGAAAGTGAATGACGAGAGAGAGGTGATTACTGGTGCTGATGCACCTGGCCATGAGAATAACAGATCATGAGAAGCAAATGTTTTGGGAGCAGCTGAGTGTTTCAGCAGTTTTAATGCAAACGACCGGGTATAAGTGATGGGTGATTTGAACGCGAAAGTGAGTAATGTAGCAGTTGACGGTATTGTTGGGGAGGGGGTATGGGGTATTCAGTATTATGGATGGAAATGCTGAAGAATTTGTAGAGTATTGCGCAGAAAAAGGACTGGTGTTTGGTCAACGGACATTATTGGTTTACGTAATGATTGATAGGCGTGTAAAAGACTTCTGGATGTAAATGTGCCGAGAGCGGCAGCTTATCACTATCTTGTAGAGGCGAGGATGAAGATTTGTAGAAGTTTTCGGAATAGAGGGAGCAATATCTGTGAGAAGAGAATGGGGCGAGTAAGTGAGCTTAGAAAAGAGACGTGTGAAGAAATACCAGGAGAGATTGAGTGTAGAATGGCAAAAGGTGAGAGTAAATGTAGTAATTGGAGTGGATGTGGAATGGGAGGTATTTTGGGAAGCAATGCTGGCATGTGCGAGAGATTCTTGTGGCATGAGAAAGGTGGGAGATGGGCAGATTAAAAAGGATAGTGATTGGTGAGATGAAGAGGTAAAGTTGCTATTGAAAGAGAAATGAGGGGTGTTTGGGTGGTACTTACAGGGAAATAGAGCAGATTATAGGTAGAGGTATAAGAGAAAGAGACAGGAAGTCATGAGGAAGGAGAAAGAGTTGAAAAAGAGGGTAAATGCTAGTGAGAGTGAGAGAGTATCATTAAGCTTTAGGGAGGATAAGATGTTTTGGAAGGATTTTGAGATTTGTGAAAAACAACAGATCAAATTGGAACATAGATAAGAGAGCAAAAGGGGAAGTGGTAACAAGAAGGTATTAAGAGAGGAGGAGATTGAGTGAGTATTGGTGAGTATTTGAAGGATTGATGAATGTGTTTGATGATATGGTGGCAGATATAGGGTGTTTGGATCGGGTTGGGATACGAAGTGAGAGCCACGGGGAGTGGTTTGGTGAAGAGAGAAGCGGTGGTGAAAGCCTCACGTAGGTGAAGTATGGCAAAACGGCGGGAGTGGTTAGTATTGCAGTTGAATTTATTGAGAAAGTGGGTGAATGTATTGTTGATTGGTTAGTTAGGATTTTCAGAGCATGTATGGATCATGATGAGACGCATGAGCCTGCATTATGAAGGCAAAGATTACATATGTTGAATTTATTACTTATATTAAGGATGGTGCCTACATTATGTTGAAGGTACACCCTATATGATTTTAAAGGCAGAACCTATATTACATTAAAGGTATAGCCTGCAATATCTTGAAAGTAGAACCTACATTATAGTGAGGATATAGATTCTGTACTTTGTTGAAGGTATGACCGACGTTATGCTAAATATGCGTCTTATTCTGAAGGGAAATCCTGCATTATGCTGAAGGTAAACCCAACATAATGCTGAAGCTAGAGTCTACATTATGCTGAAGCTAGAGCTTACAATTTGCTGAAGGTAAAAGTTTGTTTTATGGTGAGGGCAGAGTCTGTAATACACTGAGGGTAGAGACTACATTAGATTGAATGTAAAGTCTACTTTATACTGAAGGTGATGTGAATATTATGTTGAATAGTGTGGATCGTGTTTACAATTTATCTTTATCAATCATATGGGGGTACTGCGGAAAAGTTTTGGATCCATGAGAAAAAAAAAATCAGCAAAAAAATATGGGTTCTTTGCTCCATCTTTCTTTAATCTCTCCGAGGGGCTAAAAATTGAAAAATAACGTATTGAAAATGAGCATTTATAGAAAATAAATCTAAAGCTTAAATGTTGATTTATGAGTGGGGTAGGGTTAATTTTAAAGACGCTTAAAGTATTTCTGAAACCTGAAAGTAATTGAACTCCACCCCAACCCCCTTCCCCCAACCCCAAACGAAATTGAAAATATAGCATTTTTACGAAAAATTGGGAGGTGAGTTTGAATGGAGAAAAACTGGAAGTGAAGTGTTTTAGATATCTGGGAGTGGATCTGGCAGCGGATGGAACCATGGAAGCGGAAGTGGATCATAGGGTGGGGGAGGGTGCGAAAATTCTGGGAGCCTTGAAGAATGTGTGGAAGTCGAGAACATTATCTCGGAAAGCAAAAATGGGTATGTTTGAAGGAATAGTGGTTCCAACAATTTTGTTTGGTTGCGAGGCGTGGGCTACGGATAGAGTTGTGCGCAGGAGGATGGATGTGCTGGAAATGAGATGTTTGAGGACAATGTGTGGTGTGAGGTGGTTTGATCGAGTAAGTAACGTAAGGGTAAGAGAGATGTGTGGAAATAAAAAGAGCGTGGTTGAGAGAGCAGAAGAGGGTGTTTTGAAATGGTTTGGGCACATGGAGAGAATGAGTGAGGAAAGATTGACCAAGAGGATATATGTGTCGGAGGTGGAGGGAACGAGGAGAAGAGGGAGACCAAATTGGAGGTGGAAAGATGGAGTGAAAAAGATTTTGTGTGATCGGGGCCTGAGCATGCAGGAGGGTGAAAGGAGGGCAAGGAATAGAGTGAATTGGATCGATGTGGTATACCGGGGTTGACGTGCTGTCAGTGGATTGAATCAAGGCATGTGAAGCGTCTGGGGTAAACCATGGAAAGCTGTGTAGGTATGTATATTTGCGTGTGTGGACGTATGTATATACATGTGTATGGGGGTGGTTTGGGCCATTTCTTTCGTCTGTTTCCTTGCGCTACCTCGCAAACGCGGGAGACAGCGACAAAGCAAAAAAAAAAAAACGAAAAATACCATGTTTAAAAAAAAATCGTTAAAAATCTTATTGCAATATTTTTCAGCCATTAGTGCTTTGATAATGATATGTAATTGAAGTATATGAACAGCATTAGGTAAAAATGACAACTCATTCATTACAGAAATATTAGATTCGTAAATAAATGCCACTTTGTCATTACATTATTAATATAAAATTAGATTTGAAGTTCGCTTTGTGGTTTTCCTTCAAGATATAACCAACAGACTATTGTATGCAGCTCTTCGCTTATCCTGTACAAATGTGTTTCAGAAACAAGAAGTACAATATTTTATGAATAACCCACAACTCACGGCGTGGACCTGCCTGCATTGTGAGTTTCCACCCTAACTCCTTCCCAACCATATAAGAAGCTCCTTTTTTTAACTCATGAATTCATTTTTCGAGTCCAATTTTGGCGGAATATTTCTACTTGAAGGGTTGTTCTTATGTGCCCATCTCTACTTTTTTTTTTGGCCTCACATTTTAGTTGATGCTTCCATAATTGATTTCATATGGCGTTCTACTGCCTGTGTGTGGTATGGCATATTGAAATAATAATTTTCAGTGGGAATGCCACTCTTGATTATGTTCGAGATTGTTTCATCTTAGATGTCCATTGTTAAAGGGGGCTCTGTGACATCAATATTGTGCCATTCAGTCATCTCATAATATTCCTTTGCATTGAAGGGGAACTTTAAAAGGTCAGTATTGAAGCTAGAGCCAACTTTATGTTGGAGTTATACGCTACGATATGCTGAGGGTAAGGCCAACATTATGCTGAAGGTAGGGCCTGCATGATGTTTAAGGTAAAGCCTGCATTACATTGAGCGTAGACAGTATTTTGATGAAGGTAAAGCCTACTTTTTTTTTTTCTTCAGAAAAGAGCTTACATCGTGCTCAAAGCAGATCTTACATCATGCTAAAGTAGAGCCTGCATTATGCTGAAGGTTAAGTCTACATATTCCTAAATAGAGAGCACACATTATGATGAGTGTAGAATTTGCATGATGCTGAAGGTAGAGGCTATATTTAGGTTATAGATTATGTTGAAGGTAGAGTCTATATGCTAAAGCTGAAACCTACAGTCTGTTGTAGATACCACCGATATTCGGGCAACTGTGGCCTTATTTACAAGCCAGGGACCCATTTTATCGACCAACCCCCAGGGGTGGATGAACAGATGTGCTCGACCCTGGGCGGCCCGTGAATACGTCACGGTCAGGAACGCTAACCGCTACACCACGGGAGTCTATATTGCATGAAAGGTAGAGTCTACATTAAATTGAATGTAGTCAGCATGATGTTGAGGGCAGAAACTACAGTGTACATTATGCTGAAGGTAGAATCTACATCATACTCAAGTTTGAACCCACACCCTTGAAGATAGGGCCCTGATTAAGCTAAAGATGAAATGTATGATTTCATGTAAGATAGAGAGCATGAGGTTATCTTTGTGTTTCTGAACTAGATAAGAGAACAAGAATCCATGTATCACACGAAAAGAGGATTAATGTATCGTTGAAAAGGAAGAATATGTTTGCATTAACATTTTGGACTAAAGTTGGAGGGGCATCATCTTATCAGAGACTGGAACACAGAATTCTGTACTCTTGGGAAAATGGATGACGATTTTCGCTACAGTAATGCATGCATTTCTAGTCATTGGTAGAATGTGCCTCTTTAGGTAACCATAATGTATATGGTAAGCAAAAAAGAGACAGCTTTTAGTTGAGTTAGACTGTGGTTGACAGGTGTGGTATAAGAATGTGGCAGGAATTTTCAGCGGCAGTGTGGAAGATGGCTAAGAGGCAGGCAAGCTAGGCGTCTCGCTCTGGCCTCGCAAGGGAATGACAACCGCAGGGGTAGCGAGTCTGTCTTGTGTTTCTCTCTCTTCCATAACCTCTGATAGTGCATCAACTCTCCATTATGATAGGGTAAGTTATGCAGTTACGGTATCATAGGCAAGCGTCGAACTGATGAACGAGGCTTTAAGGAAAACACATCTCTTGGTTCAATCTTCTGTACTTGTTTTTAAGAAAGTGATGACGGGAGGATTTCCAGCCCCCTTTGCCCCTACTCCTCTCTTTCGCCTTCCACGACGTACAAAAATCCCGTGGACATTATTTTTTCTCCCTGTAGTTTTATATAGCGAAAAAATTATATTATCTTCAATTCTATCTGCAAAATTTTAGGAAAAAGTCGGTCTAGTTAAATATTTGTAAGTCACCTGCAGAGCGAGGGTTTGCGAATTGTTCTCTTTTAGGGTGTCTTCCTATGATGTCTTACTCCTGTGGCCATTACTGTGGCTAGTGCTATGGCCAAGCCTTTGACAAGTAGTGTAGCCAGTCCTGTGGCCATTCACGTGACCAGCACAGCGGTCTATCCTTTGACCACAGTGTGGCCAGTATTTTGGCCATCCCTGTGCCCAGTACTGGGATGCTACGAAGCCTAGTATAGTATCAAGCCTAGAAAGTTAGTGTGTAGCCCACTTAGTTGAGTTAGTGTGTAGCCCACCTAGTTAAGTTAGTGTGTAGCCCAGGATTCTGCAGCCACCCTTTTTCCCTTTGTGATAATGTCGTTGGGTTATATACTTCCTAGCGCCACTAGAGTGAATTTATTTTTTGTGTTTATTTCGTTATCGTTTTCTAATTTGTTAAGTTTGGGCCTCAGCTGTGCCTGCCACCTCCTTACCCCACCCCGGACGGCCCTCTCCCGCACTTATTTCATCGCCCCTTTTCGCTGTTGAATTGCTCTCCCTTAGTCGCCACTATCCTCTCCCTTTGACCCTTATATTTCCCACCCAGACCCCCTGCTGAGAAAGAGGACCACCTGAGGTTGACACGGGGCCGTAAGGGAGAGGGGCTCCATGGCATTTTATTGAGGGTGCCGTGTTGAGGAGGGAGTCTGAGATGTGGAGGAAGTCTTATATCATGGAGGGAGTCTGTGTTGTAGTCTTATATTGTGGAGGGAATCTTTGTTGCGGGGGGAGTCTTATGTTTTGGAGGGAGTCTGTGTTGTGTACCTAGTCTTATATTGTGGAGGGAGTGTTTGGCGGACAGAGTCTTGTACTGTGTAGGGTGTCTGTGTTGTGAAGGGAGTCATTTTGTGAGCGGATTCTTACATTGCGGAGGGAGTCGGACTGAGGAAGGAGACTTATGAAAGGAGTCTTTGTTGTGGAGGAAGTATCATATTGTGGTGGGAGTCTGCTTTTTGAAGGGAGCGTGTATTGTGGAGGGAGTCTTATATTATGAAGTAAGTCTGTGAGGAAACAGTCCTTTGAAATCAGGAAAGAAGTATCATTCAGGTCATAATAAATATGTTTGAAAAGATGTGGAGAAATGCCTCTACAGTAACAACTAGGTGGATGAAGGACGTAAACCTAGTTATGAGACTGAGCACTACGGAATTAAAAAAGATGTGATAGTAAAAAGTGTATTACAGTAGTTTTCACACACACACACACACACATACACACACACACACACACACACACACACACACACACACACACACACACAAATAGTAATTAGTCTTAAGTAACGATACACAAACATTGCACACCTTGTGCTGGGGAAAAGGCTAGAAGGGTAATGGGTCAGTAGCAGTGTGTTTGGAAAAATTGCTTTGAATTCGTTTCTTTACGTGAAATTCCTAAATCATACGTATTATTTTGTTCCAGATTGAATCTTCCATACAGCACATCCAAGTCTGTAATTCAACAGAAGTGGTTGGATCCACCACAGGTGAGCTTTTGTCAGATCAGTCCAAAACAATCCATGTACATCGTCTCTCAAAACCAGCTGAGGCCTCCGCTTTCATCTACCTAGAGACAAGCCACGTCTTCATCACCATCTCCACCAGTAGCCTGGTATTCTTAGGACGTCATAGGGCCCGCAACTCCGCCCACATCGCCGCCTTAGTAGTGGCTAGGCTCTCAGAACGAACCAGGGATCTTGACTTCGTCTCCAGCAGTAGCCTATCTCAGAACTATGGATGGTGCTTAACACCTCCTACTTCGCCGCCTCCAAAGGTACATACCGTCTTTCAGAGCAACCCAAGGATCTTAAAACTCCGGCCAACATTACTAATTCCAGCAAGGCTGCTTCAAGACAGTGTAGAACCGTGACTCTCTGCCGTACTGCCATTAGTATATAACCTCCCTCAAAACGATCTCGGGATCTAATTTTCTGCCACACTTTGCCCTTCGCCAGCAGTAAGATTGCATCGAAACGATTCATAAGGTAAGCCACTACTTAGATTTCCTTCTCCACTCCTCCAGCGGGAAAGTGAACCCGATGATATCGCCTCATCCAGAAGCTGCTCTCCACCCTGAGAACAATTCAAAGATCTTAAACCCAGACCTCATCGTAGTCGCCACCAGCTACGAACATTTTTCATAACTAGACGCTTTGCCTTCACTCTCACCTTCACCAGTGGAGACAGGAAGAAGAATCGTTACAGTTGCGGACGTAACCTGTAAGAATATGTTGCCGGAAATTTTTGGTTTTAGAAAGTAACAGTTCAAGAGTTTTATTTTTATGAATGATGCAATATGTTTGTGTAGTAGTAACCCATAAGAAACTCAGTGGAATTCCGAAAAACAGTAGAAATTACTGTGCATCGTAAAATCGTTTGATTTGATTTTATAATAACCATAAATTTGATAACAAGGGAGATATGGAGAGACAATCAAGGACTTCAGTATCTTTAATTTTTGCTTTAGCAGATTCTGCGACGTAATTATTAATTCGACGTAGACATGAAGACAAGGTCGGATGTTATACGGGTAGTAACGTATCGTATTGGTTGTGCAGGACATGAGATAATGTAGCTGCTGTATGGCAGCAAGACATCCTCTCTAGTCACTGTCAAGGCTTCCCGTCTTCTATACCTGAACGGCTAGTATCTTGTAGAAGTTTAGGGGTTGTTGTAAACTGCAAACGTGTTTATGAGATGCTACGAATGAGTGACTACTGTGTGGACGTCTGGAATTTCTGTAGACATATTTGGTTTCACATCCTCGGAACTTTCAAGTACCTTGGAACAAAACTGACTGGGGAAAAATACACACGTATTAGAAGTACAAGAAGCTCATATGACTTTCTGCTGAGAAGCAATAGTTTGCTGTACGATGATATAGTAGTGCTTCAGTTTGTATGAAAGACAGAGGCAGAAATTTCTTGTACAGCTCCGGGTGTCCACAGTACATGGCCGATCAGTAAAGAAATAATCTCATAAGACACCTGTGGCTTCTCAAGGAACAGCCGTGCAGTTTACTTAAAGGTCAGAAATTAGTACCACAATTCTTTTTAAACGAAATTATAAGAGGTATTCACTCTTATGGATGGACATCAAACTATACAGAGAAAAATCAGAATGAAACTTCAATCTATGCATTTATTAAGAATATGATAAACTTCCTCTTTGGTGAATTTGGAAACGGATTGTTCTTGGCGGATGTAAGAGTTGCTTTACCCCACATTTAAAGTCTGTCTGATGGGAATAATGAAATTTACTCTGGATCCGTGGTTTTCTGAGGGTTGTGTTTGACACTAAATTAAGAGTGAATGTTGTCACTGAGGTTGGGTTTAACACTACAGCATATCCATGAGTCTGGGAAATGTATTTGGCTGACGAAGTTAGGTACATGGCACCGGTCAGGGTGTGAGTGAGGGGGCAGGAGGAGCAACAAGGTGCCAGCCAGTGAGTATGGCTGAGAAGCCTGAGTTGCGGGCACTGCCGGACAGGCTGTTGAGCCAGATCATCCATAACCTGCAGACTCTGCCCAACGAGACGGTCGACTTCAGACAGCCACATCTGCGTCAGTCCCTGGTGCAGGTGTACCCACTGTTCCTGGTGTTGTACGGCCTCCTGGTGGTGGCTGGCACTGTAGGCAATGTAGCCATGGTGGCCCACATTCTCTGCCGCCGCCTCTTCAGGGACCCCATCTGCGCCTACGTCATGAACATCGGCGTGTGTAACATCTTCATTAGCCTGCTGTTGCTGCCGCTCTCCTTGGCTATGTTGCTCATACAGAACTGGATCTTCGGCAGCTTCCTCTGCTACTTCATCCCCATGCTTCAGGTAACCATACTTACCCTTATTTATATTCTTACGGTGAGAGCTTCGGTCACGTCTGAATCGTGCTTTTTAGATAATATTTTATGACTATGGAATTTCAGTGCTGTCACTGTTACTAACTGTCAGCACCGGCCGAAGTTGTGCCCATGTACCACTGTATGGTGATATCACCTGTAGCGGTGATCTCACCAGTACCAAGATAAGGGTCTTCATCGTGGAACGGTGTTGTTGTACTATTTAAATCTAACGGACTTACTAACCTGTTGGTTACACTCTCGCTACCACTCTCTGTAGCCTAATTTGGCGGTATTACTAGCCTTCGATTGATTTTATTACTTATCTTCGTAATCCTTGCTGGTGATGTTCTATAAGTGTGTGTGTGTGTGTGTGTGTGTGTGATGACCCTACACCGGTAGTCACTCCACTCCGTGGTGTCCTTTATGTTGGTGGATAGTACGTTCCAGGCCTGGGAGAGAGAGGGAGGGAAGGCATACGGCCGGTCTCTGGGGCTGAGAGGTTACCATTGATAGTACAGCAAACTTTCCAGTGGCTTGTGTAACATGATTGTGTCCATGTTCACCCCTCCCACACACCCCGGCCCTCAGCAGCCTGTTCTCACCAGTCGTGTGCTCGCCTGGCAGGACGTGCCGCTGCACACCACCATGTGGACGCTCATGATGGTAGCAGTGGACCGGTACCGCCTGCTGGTGACGCCCCACAAACCGCGTCCGCCGCCCTTCGTCGCAGTCGTCGGCATCTGGGTCCTCTCCGTCTGCGTCGTACTCCCCTACGCAGTATATATGCACTACACCGATCTGCAGGTAGGGTGGGGGGCGATCGAGACGGGTATACATTCCCATCTCTCCCATCATGACAGGTAAACCCTCCCGTCTCTCCCATCGTGACAGACAAACATTCCCATGTTTAATGAACATCGTGACAGGTAAATTCACCCGCGTCTCCCGCCTGACAGGTTTCTCCCGTCTGGACAGGTGATCCTCGGGGCGCAGTTCGAAGGCGTAGGCATCTGTGCGGTGAACCTTGATGGGGACAAGACAGACTACATCCGGGTCCTCTTCATTGCTCTGTGAGTACATCCCACACCTCAAAATGTCTGATAGTGTCGCAGTCCAATTTATTGTTTTGTGAGTATCTCTCAGTCCGTGCTACCTTTGTGTGGTTATAAAATCCCCGTCCATGTAATCGTTTTGTGAGCACGTCCCAGTTTATATCAGTGTTCTGTGAGTATGTTCACGTTCATAGTGTTCTGTATGTCCCAGTCCACGTCAGTGTTATAAATCCCAGTTCATATTATCGTTCTGTGCATATGCCTCAGTCCATACCAATGACTTTGTGAGTATGTCCCAGTCCACATTACTCACATTGCTCTTCTGTGAGTATATCCTAATTCGGATTACTGTTAAATTACATGCGGATGGGAGAGGGATTGAAGCTCTCATGGTCTCCATTCTCAGTGATCAAGAGCAAAATTTTATCGCATCCCACCCATATGCCTGACCGCTGTGACCATTCTCCTAATATTTTGGATCAGTTTTTTTTTACCTTTAAACCTTCGCACTGTCATTACACAATCTCTCTCTCTCTCTCTCTCTCTCTCTCTCTCTCTCTCTCTCTCTCTCTCTCTCTCTCTCTCTCTCTCTCTCTCTCTCTCTCTCTCTCCCCCCTCTCTCTCTCTCTCTCTCTCTCTCTCTCTCTCTCTCTCTCTCTCTCTCTCTCTCTCTCTCTCTCTCTCTCTCTCTCTCTCTCTCTCTCTCTCTCTCCTCTCTCTCTCTCTCTCTCTCTCTCTCTCTCTCTCTCTCTCTCTCTCTCTCTCTCTCTCTCTCTCTCCCAAACGGTTCATCTGACCACATTGTCATAAATGCAATAAATGCATCTATTTTTACGGCACCTTCCCATCCAGCAGCCCGTTCTGAATGTTAATATTGGGACCTCAACAAACCTGACTGGAATAATTTACGAGAATTCTTTTCTGGCTTTCCTTGGGTACATTATTAGTTCCTATGTGGTGATGCTCCTGTCTCCGCCAAACGCGTGGCAGAGGTTATTCCATCTTCCTTCATGACGACCTCTTCATCCCATCCATGGTTCAACCGTTCCTGTTCTGAGGCCATTCTGGCAAGGGTTCAGCCATATCTGGCTTAGTAACACCCTCCTTCCTCCCACTCCCATTAAACATTTATCACTGGCCGCAGCCAGTTACATTATCCGTGAGGTAAAGCGTTCCTTTATTCAATGGAAGTCCAATAAGCTTTCGTTGTCTTTAGCTAAGGGGATCGCTAACAACGGTCGCTCCGCCTTTCCTTTAGTTTATCGTTGTGACGATACTGTATCTGTATCTGTCTCTGTTTGGTTCCCGTTTCTCCTCTAACTCTACCTTGGATGACTTAACATCCCTTCACCCGCTGATGCTCCTGTTACTAATCCTATGCCCCTCCCCGTAATCTCTCTCCAAACTGTCCGAAAATCGTTTCTCTCTCTCTGGTTACAAGCAGTGCTTATGGTCCTGATGGCATCCATCCCCGTGTACTTAAAGAGTGTGCATTTGTACTTCAACCTGTACTTAGTCGTGTTACATTTTTTTTTTTTGAAAACCAGAACTTTTCCTTCTTTTAGAAGCATTCGTTGGCACATCCTATCCCTAAGAAGGGTGACCGTTCTAACCCCTCTAACTGTCGTCCTTTTGCTTTGACATCTATCATTTCCAGTCTTTGAATCCCTTTTGAACTCTCATATCATCAGACTTCTTGAACCTCACAATCTTCTCTCTGATCACTAGTATGGCTTCCTCAAGGCGAGATTCACTGGTGAGAGTCTTTCCTTTCTTACTAATGGTCTGGACATCATCCCGGGAAGACTTTGGGGAATTCTGCGTAGTTGCCCTTGATATATCCAACGGATTTGGCATGGAGTGGCATCGGGGTTTCATCTCTGAATTCCCCTTTTTTTGCTTCCCTCCGTTACGCTCCCTCATATCTAGCTTCCTCTCTGGTTGATCTATCTCCGTAGTTGTTTTTGGATCAGCCTCAACCTCCTTCTTTCCTCAACAGTGGTGTCCCTCAAGGTTATGTCCTGTCTCCTATACTTTTCACCTTTCTATCAATGATTTCTTTTCTCCCATAAAAGAAAAATGCACTCGTACGCAAACGACTTAACACTGCATCCCTCCACATCCTTCCATTAACCTCTCTGTATATCAACTAAGGCCCGGCCATGGTGTGGACTTGTCCATGACTGGAGCCTCCAACGTCAAAAAAAAACAAAAAGATAGATCCAAGTAGCGGTCTCTCGGTGTATCTCACAGTTCACGGTACAGTTCTGTGGGCGTACCTCAGTCCATGGGACTGTAATGCGGTTGTACCTAACAATTCACGGTACACACCATTGGGTGTCAGTCCACACAACACAGTATCACGGGACACACCATGTTATCTCCCCTCTCCATCACGGGACACACCATGTTATCTCCCCTCTCCATCACGGGACACACCATGTTATCTCCCCTCTCCATCACGGGACACACCATGTTATCTCCCCTTCCATCACGGGACACACCATGTTATCTCCCCTCTCCATCACGGGACACACCATGTTATCTCCCCTCTCCACCACAGGACACACCGTGTTATCTCCCCTCTCCATCACAGGACACACCATGTTATCTCTTCTCTCTCTCTCCCCAGGCGTACTGAGCTATTGGTGTGCTCCCCACCTTATTCATCTGCCTACCTCCCCAGGTTCGCCCTGCCCCTGGCCCTTGTCATCTTCCTGCTGGTGCGTGTGAGCGTCGTCCTCGCCACCCTGGAGTCGGCCGTCAGACTGGCCACACTGGACACCAGGTCCCGCGCCTCCCAGCTGGAGGTGTGGATCCCACGGGACTACAGGTACTACTTCTCCAGGTCAGTTGGCTGGGCTAGACTTACGTAGCTCCTCCTGGTCGATAGGTAAAAGTCTCCATGGCCAGCCACGTGACGCTCCGACCAGCAGCCTCGCAGACCACCTGGTCACCATAGTCAAACCACGTGTCCTTTAGAGATATAGGTCGTTGCGCGGGGTCAAAAGGAAAGTCTGCTAAAGCAACAAGAGTCATCTTGCAGGGCCAAAAGGGCTGTCTATCGGGTCGCTAGGATATTTCTTCGCCAGCAAATCTCAACGTCAGGCAGTAAGGTCAGTGTGTGTGTTCAGCTGGTAAGTTTCTTATGTACACACAGGTCACTAGATCTAGTCAGTCAGTCTTTCAGGTCACCATGTTGGTATACCAAGTTTACAAGTCAGTCTGTCGAATAAGCAGTTGACGCTCAAGACTGTTATGTCATTTCATCGGGTCTGGCGGCAAATCTATCCAGCAGTAATGTTCAGGATGAACAGAATTTATGGAAGACATTGTAGTTTCAGTCGTCCCGTTCATCCATCAGTGTGAAAGAACGGTCGACTGTTGATTTCCAGTTACATGAATCAGAAGCGTGAAAGTTGTAACAACCCCTTTCTTGCCTGTTCCAGAACATCAGCTTTCTTGCCTGTCCTTTCTCTACACCTCAGCGTTCCTACATCCTGCACATTTTTATGTCTGTGTTGCAAGCTCGTGTCGCGGACTAAATGTTTTCATCGAGACCAGACCTGACTTTGAATGAGAGATAAAAACCAGTAATAAATGAAAACGTAAAGGGGGGAAAATTATCTCAAAGAGTTTTGGAGGAAATAGAAATTTTGCTTAATAAAAAGGGTCAGGTCGTAGCTGTTCGGGATGATAATGAAAGGGTAAAGAGGTCTAAAGTTTCGCGGTGTAAGGAACGAAACAGGACATCACAACTGGCCAGCCGTGAGCTGCTGACGGTCGCACAGTAATCACTTGATACAGGGTCATGCCGAGTATTACCTGATCGAGATAATGGTTAGGACACGCAAGCAGCAAGATCTCGGGAGCAGAGACCAAATGAGATCTGCTGCAGAGGGAAAGAAAACCAACACTGCGGTATGTGAGGTCAAGTTTTGAGGCCACACTGGGAGAACCGATCAATAGGATTGCTTTGGACTGGACTCAGGTGTAGAGGTAGAATTTCTCCAGATGCGTCAGTACGGTACTCCTTACAACGACATATCAAGCGCTCAGAAGAGAATCATTTTTAGCATGAGAACAGAAGCCTCGTTTGCTTAGAGGAAGATTTGGTTATTTGTGTCTTGTGGGAGTTTCCAAGGTAAGTTACGTATTACAGTGGTACTAATGACGTTGATTGTGCTGAGTGATGGAATTACAGAATATTCAAAGGTGATATAATGTTGTGAAGGTTTAGAAAAGGAAATGGGATGAAAGGGAGGATTCTAAAGGCTTTAAGGGAAACTAAGCTGCGATTGTCCATTGGGATATCCCGATCAAATATGATTTTTTCGAGGAAGTTGTCACAAGACGAGACGAGATGTGGATCGAGATGATGGAGCTGCTTGGAAAGGCATAGAGGAATGTAGTGCACGAGTATAGGGTGTAAATGTAACTGGGGAGGGCAGCAGTGGAAGGGGCAACAAACATGGTCATTCCCTCGAGATGAAGTCTCCCTCTCTCCCTCTCTCTGTGGTCCACAGTAACTTCACGACGGAGGCAGATGGGAGGGACGGGTGTCGCTACCACAACGCTTGCCAGCCGCCCGCCCTCCTCACCACCACGGTAAGAGGGGATCCCCCGACGCCCACGCTGCTAGGGGCCAGGGGAACGGACGACACGCCCTCGCTACAGCAGCTGGAAGAGAGCGAGGTAGACGTGGCCAGGGAGAAGAGGAACCAGCGATACATCGTCACCATTGTCACCGCCCTCACCTTGTGTCTCAGCCCCCTCATGATACTCAGGTAAGACGGGCCGGGGCACGAACCACCTGAGTGAGTACCTCGAAGTGAGAGTCAGGTGAGGTCTTCTCCCTCCCAGGTGAGGAAAACAACTGAGCGTAGGATGACCCCCAGGCGGAGACAGACTAGGTGTAGGGACATCAGGTGAGGGCAGCCACAGGGGAAGAGGATGTCGAGAGACGGGGGTTCTCCCTCCTCGCATTAAGGGAGACCGTAGGTCAGGAAGGCTTCAGATGAGGGCGAGTATGCGTCAGCTTGGGGTTAGTTCAGGTCCGGAAGATCCTGCGAGGGTCATCAGGTCAGGAAGATCCTGCGAGGGGCATCAGGTCCGGAAGATCCTGCGAGGGCCATCAGGTCAGGAAGATCCTGCGAGGGGCATCAGGTCAGGAAGATCCTGCGAGGGGCATCAGGTTAGGAAGATCCTGCGAGGGCCATCAGGTCAGGAAGATCCTGCGAGGGGCATCAGGTCAGGAAGATCCTGCGAGGGGCATCAGGTTAGGAAGATCCTGCGAGGGCCATCAGGTCAGGAAGATCCTGCGAGGGGCATCAGGTCAGGATGATCCTGCGAGGGCCATCAGGTCAGGAAGATCCTGCGAGGGGCATAAGGCAAGGAGTGTCATCAAGCGAGTCTCGCGTGAGGGACATCATGTGAGGTGGTACTTTATTTTAGGGCGCCTCAAATAAAGCAGCCATCAGTTGACATCTTTATACAGTAGACATTAGGTAATTGTGACCTCGACCGGTAGAAAACCATAAATGTAAGGAAGGTTAAGGTGGAGATGGAGGCATGGGACGGAACATCGGCAACTGATATTGCATGATCTCAAGGAAGATGGCTTTATTGTAGGGGTTCCCGAGGAGGACCACATTCAGGAGGTATCGGGTGAGGAGGACTGGCTCCCACTAGCGTTCCTCCCACTGTCTCTTACAGTCGCCCTCCCACTGGTTTCCACAGGTGTTCCACTGTCGCCCTCCCACTTAATTCCCACTGGCTCCTACTTCTGTTCCTCCCACACTGTCGCCCTCTCAGTGGTTCACAGTATCGCTCTTCCACTGGCAAACATTGCCGCTCTCCCACTGTTGTTCCTTCCATTTTCTCCGCCCCCCTCCACACACACACACACACACACACACACACACGGAAATACACCTGGACCGTGTGTGGCAGAGGTGCGCGCCCTGTCTGGCGTCGCCCAACGTTCTGTTGACAAAAGTATACGACCGTCTCTGGTCACGCCATAATCGTTTTTCACATCAAACTCTCGCAGGTATAGAGCGTTTTCCTCTGCGCTGCTAACCCTCCTCAGTCTCTCGAACCACACCTTTGCTTTGTAGCCACGATCAGACAAGCACAAAGGCGTCAAAACACCATGGATATCGTTAGGGAGCGGTGTGTGTGTACGTGTGTGTGTGTGTGTGTGTGTGGATGTGTGTGTGTGTGTGTGTGTGTGTGTGTGTGTGTGTGTGGATATGTGTGTGTGTGTGTGGATGTGTACGTGTGTGTGTGGATGTGTGTGTGTGTGTGTGTGTGTGGATGTGTGTGTGTGGATGTGTGTGTGTGTGTGTGTGTGTGTGTGTGTGTGTGTGTGTGTGTGTGTGTACACTGATGGCAGCGAGGGTATCCCTGGGGAAAGCTGTGATTGGCTCCACCATGAGGACCCAGACTCGCCTTCACGACTAATTCAATTCTGCACTTTGAATCTGCATATAGATGGATTTTTTGCCGCCTCCCGGTGTAAAAGAATTGTTTCTTTGCAGGCTCAAAGCCTGGTATTCCGGGAAGGGATGGCTTGCGGCTACATTTTCTCGTTCACGCGCTGATTGTCATTAATGTACTTGTGGAACCTTGTGCGTCTTTGAGTCTCTGTCGTAGTATAAGACTAAAGGAAAAATTGCTAAATGCTGTTACTCGTGCTGGAGGCTTCGTGTTAACTGAGACGATACGGGCAGTTGAATGCCCTAATCAAGGTTATCCCATTAACGCTCATTAACGAGTGAGAAGCTGCAGAAGCTGGTGACTGAGTCTGGAATAGTAAGTGGGAGGAGGAAGTTGAGAGTAATGTGAATAAAAGCAAGGGTATTGGGTTCAGCAGGGTTGAAAGTGTAGTTAGTTTGGATGCGAGTTTGAAAGGAGAAAAACTCGAGGAAGTGAATGTTTTAGATACATGCTGGCGAATGAAAGCGGGAGTGAGTCATAGAGTGAAGGTTCTGGGAGCACAAAAGAATGTGTGGAAAGAGAGGTTGTTGTCTAGGAGGGGAAAAAATGGGTATGTTTGAAGGTACAGTAGTCTTAGCAATGTTATATGGATGCCAACCATGGATACAGATACGGATGTGCGGACGAGGGTGGGAGTGTTGGGAATGAAATGTTTTAGGACAGTGAGTACTGTGAAGTGGTCTGATCGAGTGATGATAAAAGGGTAAGAGAGAGGTGTGGTAATAACAAGGAGCGTGGTTGAGAGAGCAGAATAGAGAAAATGAGCGAGGAGAGGTTAACAAAGTGGATGTATGTGTCAGAGATAGAGGGAACAAGGCGAACGGGAGACCAGACTGGAGATGGAAGGATGGAGTGAAAACAATTTTAAGTAACCGTGGCTTGAAGATGCAGGAAGGTGAAAGGGATTTTGTGAATTTCAACAAAGTGGTATACAGGGATCGACGTTCTGTCAGTGGACTAAATCACGGCATGTGAAGTGAACAGGGTAAACCAATGGAAAGGTTTGTGGATCCTTTTTGTGGATAGGGAGCTGTGGTTTCGGTGCATTACACATGACTGCTAAAGAATGGATATGTGCAAATGTGGCCTTTCTTCGTCTGCTCCTGACGCTACCTTGCTAAAGTGAGAAATGTTAATCAAGAATATATATATATATATATATATATATATATATATATATATATATATATATATATATATATATATATATGCACAGTCACCACTAGAAAGAGAAAATAAGAGACGGTAAGGTGGGTGGTGATGTCCCCCTGTAGTGGTATCTTGAGTGATGGCTGATGGTTACGTCCTTTGCCGTGTTGTCATGGTTTATGGAAGTGTTTGTTAGATGGAGAGGAAGGGTTTGCTTTTGACCCAACCTAACCCAGCCCACTCCATTTACCCTCACGGGTCTCGTGCCACACATTCCTGTACTCCAAACAATATCAAGTTAAACTATTTTTTTTTTCTTTTTAAGTCGGATTTGCCTCCGGAATCAAATAGTTTTCCACCGGGGTTTAATGTTTTCATTGGACCTCTTGGCATCATTTCACACCAGGAATGGGAGGAAAGAGTGTTGTAACTGGGCCATTGTCTTGGTAGTGTTGTCTCTTTCATTACACGAATGTTATATTTTGTTCTTACTGTAGTTTGAAAACCCAGCAACCCACGTGTGGGTGAGGTAGAAAAAGAAGATAAAACAGTCCCTGGGTCAAGGAGGCGACACTAAGCCACTGAACTCCTGGCTCGCTGTGTGATATGTCATTAATCTTCCGATACCCCGGCGGGAAGTATCGTTAACTATACCTCCCTGGTCGGTGACTACCCTGCCCAACACCTGAGAGAGAGAGAGAGAGAGAGAGAGAGAGAGAGAGAGAGAGAGAGAGAGAGAGAGTCAAGCTGCTAACGTTAAACTGTTGTCGCTGGCAGGCTGGTGAAGAACATGGTGGTGGAGACGGCCGAGAGCTCTGCCTACTTCGACGTGACCTTCATCAGCATCGTGTGGGTGGCCTTCCTGCCCACCCTCACCACCCCTGCAGTCTTCGCCAGTTGGAAGTTGAGCAGGTGAGCCCTGCTTCCCACTGCCCTCCCTCATATTCGCCAGGAATCTTCCTCAACACCGCATTTCTCTGCATCCTTTCATTCTGCTCCTCTTCCTCCTCCTCACACTCGATCTGCATCTCGTTTCAACACAACTTCCTCAGTAAACTCAGACTTGGACAGGATATCTCAGTGGGGTAGACGAAATCTGGTTAATTTGAATGCCTCCAAGACCCAGTTTCTACCCACCTCTTTCATGAAAACTCCTTAACACTTTCCTCTCGCCTTTGATGTCCCTGTAATTCAACCTCTTCACTCGATGAACATGATGTTACTATAGATCTATCTTGGAAACCCCACATTACGGAAATAGCTAATTCTGCCTCTTTAAGAAACCGGAAGGCCTGTTTAGATGACGAAATTTCTCTCAAACAGTTGCTCCGCTTATAGAAAGGGTTGTTCTGTCCTTGTATGGAATACTGCTCTCACATCTGGGGTGGTTCTAACTGTCCATCCTTACTTGACAGAGTTGAATCTAGGGCGGTCAGACCTATAAGCTCTTCCTGCCTTACTTAAAAACTTGAGGTTCACTTTCCTTCTTTCATAGGTATTACTTTGGCTTTTTACCCCCAAGAGCTGGCTGCTTGTGTACCAGTACCGCGAGTTAGACCACGCGATACTCGGCAAGTTACTGCGTCTTATGATTACTGTGTGGCCGTTGGCAACTCGAGGGTGGGCCGTTTTGATAACTGTTTCTCTCCCTGCACCTCGAAGCTCTGAAACTCTACCCTCTTATGCATTTCCCAATAACTATAACCTGGCCCATCTCAATAGACAGGGGTTTCACTTCCTCCGAAATTCGTAAATACTTTCTCTTGTTTTTCCTTTTTTTCCTTTTCATAATCTATATTTGAATTAAGGCTCGGCCTTGATGTGGACTTTTATCCGTGACTGGAGCCTTTAACGTAGAAAAAAAACAACATCCCCGTCCAGGAGACTATGTATCCCTCAGACCCATCAGTATGAAGTGTATATCTCTGATATGGCTAAAGAAACGCTGAGGAGTTTTATTTTGTTAATAAGCAAGAGAGTCTTTACCCATTTAATTTGGTTCCTTAATTACGGGAAACCAAGCCGTGGCAAAAAAGAAAAAAAAAATAATGTACGATTGAAGAGGAACCCATGTCCTGAATTCAGTTTTATTGATGATGAGAACGTTCTTCAGTAAACTGACATAAAGGTGGAAGACATGATCACAAGTGAATGGAATGGAAATAGACAAAACGATAAAAAGAAATAGACACAATAGACGAAATAGACAAAAAGATAAGCTTTATCGGAGGACAATAGAAGAGACGAGAATTTGAGAAAGTTAAGAGGCTCTTGACTGAGCTTTGCAGTTAGCAGATGATGCTCTTCGAATTATCTGTTTAACCATCGAGCTTTTACCACACTAATCTGTCAGTGTCTGATGTCTTCCCCCATTACAATCAGCTTCAATAATGACCCAGAGTTCTGTCGCTATTTGATTTTCTTTATATTTGAACTATCTTGTATTATATACCCAGGATATTTTATATTCCGAGGTCCCTGTTTATATACACCCCAGACTCAGGATATTATTCACCCCCAGACTTGGGGGATATATGTTTTACACACCTAGGAGATAACATACACCCTAGACACAAAAGATTAATTGTATATCCTCCCACCCGACCTGACCCAGAATATTATAAAGTCCCCAGGAGATTATACACTCCCCAGACGCAGGATTGGTAATACTTGTGTTCCCTGCTTTGTTGTTTTTTCTCTCTACCTCCTGACTATGGTCGTCCCTCCCTCGTTGCCTGACCTACTCTTGCCGTTCTGCAGGTCGACCAAGGAGCAGCTGCGAGAGTACCTGTGCTGCCACCAGGCGGGGCGGCGGTGCAGCCTGAGCCAGGAGCTGCCGCCCACGTTCTACTCTTGCCACGCTCGCACCGCCCACCTCCTCCCTCTCCAGCCCACCCTAGTTCCTATCTCCCCTCCTCACACCCAGCAGGTCGTCCACACTCCCGCCCTCATTCCTGTCTCCCCACCTCACGCCCAGCAGGTCGTCCACACTCCCGCCCTCATTCCTATCTCCCCACCTCACACCCAGTAGGTCGTCCACACTCCCGCCCTCATTCCTGTCTCCCCACCTCACGCCCAGTAGGTCGTCCACACTCCCGCCCTCATTCCTGTCTCCCCACCTCACACCCAGTAGGTCGCCCACACTCCCGCCCTCATTCCTGTCTCCCCACCTCACACCCAGCAGGTCGTCCACACCCCAGGAGACTGCCACACACCAGGACCAGCGCAGGTCAGACACCCCAGATCTCCCGTCTGAGGGAATCTAGTGTGAGTTATCTTTTTTCATCACCGATGAAGTTCATATATTGTAATGATGATGATGATCATAGAAATTAATCATAATAATGATGGTAATGAAGAATAACTGTAATGATATTGTTACTAGTAATAACAATAAGATGATAAATGATTATTATTGTTATTATTATTGTACGTGATTGCATTTCATGCCTCAGAAAGGTTCCACATCGATCTAATTCCATCTGTCGTATATAGCACACCTCTCGCTCTCCTTGATGTTCAGGCCATGATAACCCCCCAAAGGATTCTTCGCTCCATCCTTCCATCACCTCTCGGTCTCTCCTTTCTCCTTTCCCTCACCACTTATGACCATTGCCGTACAACACCCTCTAGCATAGGTTTTTGTCCACAAATACACCGGAGGTTAGCTTCCTGTATTTATGTTTTCCTTGTAAGATATTTATAATCCTAAGGATTCAACCAACGACGTAGTTGCTTGTGATCACTTCAGTAAGCGAGGCGATATATCAGCGAGCTGTGTTCAGGTACACCCACCTGTGATGTGCGGGTTGATTGATTGGTTTGTGTCCCCGGGTAGTGTATGGTTCACTCCATGCTCCTCCTGTGAGCGGTAGCGCAAAAAGGATTACAATGGGTCACAAAGGGTCTTACTCAGACCCCAGTGGGTTGAGATTACATAGAGATGTTACAGTCGTATTTCAGTCCTTGCATGACAGTTTCATATGGTAAGTGTTACCGACTAGATGCAAAAAGTGGATACAAACTTAATATTTCAGGTATCTTGTTATTAACAATAAGGTGTTGTGACATTTCCTGCAGGGTTTGATAAGATCTATCCCTAAAAGGCTCTTATTTTTTGTTTTTATGTTACATTCTAAGACATGACATTCTAGTGTGTGTCCAAGTCTTTGATCACAAACTTTACACTGCACCCGGTTATCATCTCCAGTTAGGCCAAAGCACCAACAGTACCTATAGCCTAGCCTTAGTCTGCCTTATTACTTTTTTCCATATACCTGTTTTACTTCACACATCTCACTGTGATGGAAAATGTTTCTGCTTCTGTTTATCTGAACTCGTCTTCCTGCATCAAAGAGGTCAATTAGTTCTATTGTGTTCTAATTGCAGTTTTGAGGGTTCTCATTGCCAACCCAACGTTGTTTTCAACATCACCTATACTTTCTGCAAGTTTGTCTAAAGCATCAGCTTTGTCATGCACATTGAGGCCTATATGAGAAGGAATCCATAACAATTTGATCCGAATCCCTTGAGCAATAATGTCCGAGTATTTGTGTCTGGCTTCTGAGACCAGCATGTTACATTCTGATCTCCGGGTGTTAAGGGCAAGTAGTGAAGATAAAGAATCACAGATAAGCTGTCTGTGGCAGTAATTTCTACCTGCTCAAGAGCGATACGTTTGGCGAACAATCCAGTTTGTAGAGTAGATGCTCAGTTGTTTTTCTAACATTTTTTTTTCTCCAGTCTATTACCGTTAGGCTGGACCACAATGGTAGCACTGCCAGCCCGTCAGTGTAGATGCACTGGGTTATGTTATTGTCAGTCTGGAGTTTTCTGTATATGTTCAAGAATACTGGTCTTAGCTAAGCGTTGAAGGTAAAGATTATAAGTAGTGTCTTCGGTGGATAAGGAGGTGTAGTGACGTCAAAGGGAGTTATCTGCCAGGGAGGCAGGAAATGCTGCTGCTTCCTAATTTGGTACAAGTTACGGACACCAAACATTGTCATGTGGTTGGCTGTTATTTGAATCCACTTGGATTCACTTGTGGCATGGCATATATGGTTCAACAGTTCTTTTAGAGACAACACTATCGGGAGAGACAACACCCTTGTTCTCCACGTCTCTAAGGCTGTTCATATCAATATTCCTTTGTTACATCATGATCTCGCGAGGTCCAAAGTACGAACCGGTCCCCTGTGTGGGGTCGACTAGGGAGAACCCAAATGGTTCATACACCACATCCAGGGTCTAGTAAGTATACCTACCTGTATGTTTAACACGTATGTTGATATAGCAGTATAACTGTATGTTTAACACGTATGTTGATATAGCAGTATACCTGTATGTTTAACACGTATGTTGATATAGCAGTATACCTGTATGTTTAACACTTATGTTGATATAGCAGTATACCTGTATGTTTAACACTTATGTTGATGTAGCAGTATACCTGTATGTTTAACACGTATGCTAATGTAGCAGTATACCTGTATGTTTAACACGTATGCTAATATAGCAATATACCTGTATGTTTAACACATTAAAATAGCAGTATACCAGTATGTTTAACACGTATGTTAATATTGCAGTATACTTGTATGTTCAACACGTATGTTGATATAACAGTATACCTGTATGTTTAACACTTATGTTGATATAACAGTATACCTGTATGTTTAACACGTATGTTAATATGGCAGTATACCTGTACGTTTAACACATGTTGACAACATAGTACACCTGTATATCAAAGACATGTTTTGATACAAGTCATTAATCTCACCAGGCAGAGAAGGTGGTTATTACAAGAAATATATTGCATGATTCATCAGTGCCAGACTGGAGAAGATAAGGCGGGTGGTAGGTAAGTTATCAGCGAGCACTTTTATCTCTGTGGCGGGAGGTCCTCAGTCGCGCCAGTGGTAGCCTCGCTGTAAGGTCTGGGACCCGTCGCTCTCCTCACAGCACGAGCTAGTGAGGAAGGACAACACAACACATGAGGAGGGAACGGTGTGAACCAACAGAGGTGAGAATATTCAGACTAGCTCCACCCCTGTGAAAGACGAACTTTGAAACAGATTTGAAGTGCCTGCGAAGATAAATGATAATTTACCCAAAAGGAAACACGATCATTGAAAGGTACAACAGTGTGTGTTCGTATGGTTGTGGGCGCGGTGTAGCCGAGAGGGGTGGACGATAACAACAATAACAACAGTGCTTTGTTGGTTAATGATGTGTAATAGGTGTGGTAGCCACAGGGGACATCGAACTCCTTGAAGGTTCTGGATTATGGTGAAGAAGGAGAGAGAGAGAGAGAGCCAGTGAGGTAGGTTGAGAAATTGGATGAGTGAAGGCAGGAGTTGCTCGATGCTGGCAAAGGTGGCATAATGGTAAAACGGAAGCACGTTGGAGAGATGCGTGGTTGCCCCGGGTCTACCTGAAGCTCCTGTCGGAGGCGGTTGTGGCGCGTGCCGCGCCTCCAGGAGTGTGTGGCGGCTGACGACTCATGCTTGGGTCGCTGGACCGCCTCGGGCGAGGCCGTAGATCCTGTGTGTTACAGCCACTGCTCCTGACGGGCGGAGGTAATGTCTCAAGCGAGTTCCTGCCGAAGGTGGACGTCAAGAGAGGAGGCGCCACCAGGAATACAAGTGGAAATAGCCCAGGGGCAATGACCTATGACCTCCATGCTGCTAGACTGAGGCTTAGGCCCGTAAGAGTGGAGAGGGGTCAGGTCATCTGTTTGATGAAATGATTACAGCGGCAGATTTTGACCTGCCACCGCCGAACATGGGGTCACCAAACTCGTTCCTCTGGGAATTAGTAGGTCAGGTGAGGTCACATGCCGTGACCTGCCACCAGGTCAAGGTGTCTTCAGGAAAGTAACACTTTGCGGGGCGACATTTGACAAGAATTTGCTCTCAGCAGTTGTAACCTGAAAACGAAATTGACATTTGATTTCGTCATTGCAAAGTCAAGCATCAGGACAACACGGGAAAGACACGACGTCATGGGAAGACCTGGTGGACAGTGGTCAGACCGTGACGCAATACCTCAATATCTCCGAAGGCTTCCATGTTAACAACAGTTGTAAAACACTATTCCACTGAGAAAGAGAGAAAAAAGACCTATTATATACTAAAGGAAGCTCTGAACAGCGATTTCTTTTACAACTTTTGACAGTAGCTTGTGAACAGTCAGTAATACCCATTATGTTAAAAAATATTGAGAAAAAATGGAAGTGTTGCTGAACACACGTACAGATTGACAGTAAACACATCTTAAATATTGTATATTATCCGTCAGTGTGCGTGTGTGGCACCCGCCAGCCACAGGTTGGTTTCGAACCAAGGTTATATTGGTTGGGTATAGATAAGCCTGAATTTCTCCCTTATCTGTCAGCTGATACGTATCTCGTACCGTAGTGCTTAAGATTCCCCCAATACTAAACTCTCTTGCGATATCCATGCTTTAGTCACACTCCTATACCTGGCCCCTCTCCGTGGCGCATTATCTGCCACCTTCTTATGTTTCCGACATTAAGATTAATTTCTGCCCTCCGCTCCGGCCGGTCGGTTCCCCTCCCGCGGTATATCTCCTTGCCACCGCCTCCCACACCCACCAGTTGCTTCCCTTCTTACCTTCTTGCATTACGTAAATATGGCCGCGCCTCTGCTGACTTGGCTGTGTCGAGTTATGGCCTGTTCCCGTCCTTCTATCTCCTACACCCCAAACGCACCTCGCCTTACTCAGTCCTCATTTTCTTTTCGTTTTCTTTTATCCTCTCCCGTGACGTCACGTTGTCGTAGCAACAGAGCTTACCGGAAGTACAACATAAGGAATCAGACCTAGCGTGACGCCCTGTGCTAATGAAGTTACCCTACGCCCGGCTAATTACAGTCCAGAGAATACCTCGGCAGCCAATAACACTCCAAAGAATACCCCGGAAACTAATAGAAGTCCAGAGAATACCTCGACAGCCAGTCACAGTCCAAAGAATGCCCCAACAGCCTATCACGGTTGACATTGATTACCTCAATAGCCAATCACAGATCAGCGAATACCTTGGCAGCCAATCACAGTCCAGAGAATACCTCGCCAGCCAATCACAGCCCAGGGAACACCTCGCCAGCCAATTAGTGTTAAAAAATTTTACCTGGTAAACAACGTTATTAGAAACCCAAGTAAACGATAGTGTGGTGGCAGCTGTCAGGCTATCATGGTGGACGACACTGAGGTGACAACTGTCAGGCTACCCTGGTGGACAGAAGTGGCAACTGTCAGGCTAGTCTAGTGGACAGTAGTGAGGTGGCAACTGTCAGGCTAGTCTAGTGGACAGTAGTGAGGTGACAACTGTCAGGCTAGCCTGGTGGACAGTAGTGAGGTGACAACTGTCAGGCTAGCCTGGTGGACGATAGTGTGGTGGCAACTGTCAGGCCAGTCTAGTGGACAGTAGTGAGGTGACAACTGTCAGGCTAGCCTGGTGGACGATAGTGAGGTGGCAACTGTCAGGCTAGCCTGGTGGACGATAGTGAGGTGGCAGCCGTAAGGCTAACCTGATGGATGGTAGTGAAGTGGCAAATGTCACACTAGCCTAGTGGATGGTAGTGAGGTGGCAATGTAAGACTAGCCTAGTGGATGGTAGTGAGGTGGCAATGTAAGACTAGCCTAGTGGATGGTAGTGAGGTGGCAACAGACTGTCAGGCTAGCCTGGTGGACAGTAGTGAGGTGGCAATGCAAGACTAGCCTAGTGGATGGTAGCGAGGTAGCAACTGGCGCGGTAATATGGTACACGGTCGTGAGGTGGCAACCGTCCCCGTTATTCAAGCGGATGGTAGAAGTGGCAACGCGCTGCCGGCAACACAGTTATCATGTTATAGATAATGATGCAATAATATCAAGTCTATCAGGGTTGCAGGGCAAACTTAAGACGATCGATTGATTCGGAATCTCACAAATGATTACTGTATTTACACTAGTTTTGATATAAGTACGCACTTGTTTTTTGTGAAGTTTTAACATAATTGTATTCTTGTACGTTATCAGGAGTGATGCTTGAGAAAGTAAAAGCAATATCTGATAGCAACGAGAGGGCAAGAAATATACCAACATCCAGACACGCACAGATGTATGTTCCTAGTGTAGTAACGTCTGCAGTTGTGGGTGAACTGTGATATATAGATAAAGTGAATGGAAAAGGAAAATACAAGTACATGCGACGCTTGTCAAGTCAAGTGTGAACAATGTCAGAGACCGACGCATGACTAAACTCCAAAGGTTCTACGACGAATTCATCATGAGGATCATGGCAGGTAATTACACTCGAAGTTCTACAGACCACGTACGTTGAAAGGCGCTATTGGCGTGCAGGTTAGTTTTAGATACGGTTCTCTTCCTAGGAACCACACGTTTGGACGGTCATGGAGTGGCAACAGCTGCACAGGTTAGTGATAGCGCATTTATTCCAAGGATGTACAGGTGTTGCACACATGTGAAGGTACCGGCACATGGCACAGGTGTTGCAAAACGTGTAGAGACGACCATCGAGCAAGATAGCTGGCGACGGTATTTGATTTGTGCGTCATTATAATTGTCGTCTGTGTTCTGTTTTGTTTATATTTTGGGAAAAGAGGATCTGTTCATATGAAGAATTCACCTGGGCTAATAAGCTAGTGTCATTACACCTCGAGAAAATAAATCTAAACTGGGGAAAAAAAGTAGGAAGCTGGTGCTCGGAACATCTTTTCATCCATAAGGTAAGTCGATTGGTCCAAATATGATAAAAATGAATGGAAAGTTCTAAAATAGAAGGGGATTAGAATCTTAAAAGAGACTGAATGTCATCTAAATCCAAACCCGTGGAAACTAAACCCAATCCGGGAACTGCAATTCCTTGGATCCTCCTTGAGACTTAAGTCTCGTGAAATGGAACGTAACTTATACCCTCTACTGTTGTAACAGTGGCGACCCCCTCGAAAGCAACTGGTTCAACACTAAAAAAGAAGAAAAAAAAAAAAGGCTAAACTTGTGGTAATAGCCTGGAATAGGACCTAAAGAAGAAGAAAGAAAAAGACCTCTATCTTCGGTTGGACGCAGCCTAACCAGCTTTTAGCAAATTATTCACATCCGTGAAAGTGTGCAAACGTCGATTCTGGCGCCGGGTGGGTGCTTATAAAAGACTGTGGCTCCTTTCGTTAATAATCGCTGTGAATTTAGTTTTTCTCTAATATTGTCTAAACCTATGAAGATGAATTATTGCCGTAGTACAGCTTTTCATGCGTCGTAAACATGGGAATCGCTTTGTCGGGAGTCGCACTTTAACCTTCCACATTAACTTTGGCTATAACTAGGAATTTAGAAATACGATACTCATGAAACATTAAATGTACAGATGTTTACCAACATCAGAAGATTTAAATGGCAAAAGGCTAGCAACTCTGGATATATCTGTGTTCTGACGTTCAAAAATTGATTTCATCTGTAACTTAACCTGGATCATAACATTCACCCTTTGGCCAGCATGCAAGGAGACCATAATTTTCGTTTGACTTTCATGCCGCGTATTATGAGATTTAATGTCTCACAATTCCAAGAATTCTTCACCTGTAACCATGGAATGAATACGATATATTTTATATTTTCCAAGCAACATTTCCTTCCGTTCTTATTTCACACTTGATTACTATGCTCCATTGCAGACAGCAAAAGTGTGCCATAGAAATCCCATCTGGTAGTCAGACATTAGCAATAGACTTCCAAAAAAAAAAAAATAATAAGACTGGTTGGTAGTGTGAGTTATGGTACCATAAACGTAAGAAAACAAAGACTTGGATAATCGTAAGAGCTCTGCCACAACTCCGCTCAACTACGAATTTTATAAGACCACGCTTACCAAAACAGACTTTTGTGGACATCTTGATGATCGCAAAAAGTTTTCCTTTCCTATGGAAAAAAAAATATTGAAATAGTGTTAGTAAAGCATTAATTACAGCGTGTGTCTCCCAGCGATATGGTTGTGTGCTCCTCTTGATACTCGAACCTCGCTTCTTATCTGTGTTTGCCTCCGAAGGAATCACAGCTGTTGTACACAGGTAGGGACACTCCACCTCCACATGTTCATTGTGATTGTCTCCCAGGAATCCAGAGTTGCTGTGCTCTTACGGAGAGGCGTCATCCACGTAGGTTATCTGTGAGTGTGTCTGGGAAGTTATACAAATGTACAGTCGTGGGGAAATAACAGCCGCTTATAATTCAGATGGGTCTGTCACTCTACTGTGACCCCTAGAGAGTCAGATTATAAGTCAAGCTGTCATATTCAAGTAGAGTTCAGGGGGTGGATGGAAGACATGATCTACGTTAACTTAACCTGAGGCAAGATATTGGACTGCGGGTGACAGAATGTAAAGTTCACGGCAGGACATGAAAATATGCATATCTTAAGATGGAAATAAACGATTAGGAGAGTAGATAACTGGGTATCTGGCTTATCATTTATTCTAAACATCATGCTCTAAGGCAGTAGTCATTTATATTTTTTTCATAACAGGAACCAGATTATAAGGAAAGTTTTAGCTGGTAGAAAATACCGTTACTACTTATACCAGGTTAATGGTCCAAATTAAGTAGAAATTAATATCAGTTCTTTAACGGCTTTTGATTGCCGCTACGCCACTCTATTGGCCTTCGGCACTACCAAAGGGGCTTTAACGTAGACCTTCAATCTGTTTCTTTCCCTTTGGACGCCGCTATGCCCCTGTAATGGCCTTTGGTGCCGCAGAAGCAAAATATAAAACTTATGTTTCCATTACGGAAGAATACCAATGTATCTTGATTGAACAAATTACTTGACCAAGTGGTCCTTTGCTTTGGGTTACACGTTTTTATGCAAACAATGATGCCCATGTGATATTTCTCTTCGATAAGCCCGTATAAAATTATTCATCTGATCTTCAAACTGAAATATTAAACCTTAAATCTACACGATATGCTATAAATAGAATTTAATTAACTAGTCATTAGATCCTTTGGTCATTTGTTAAGTCGCCCTCCGTTCATGGTTTTTGAAGTCATTCTGGAAAAGGACCAACCAACTTTTCCTGTCCCTCCATCACTAGCTCTCCATCATAACACACATACGGACGGGACTCATCCCGAAAACATGTCTGCTTGCATCAGTTTTCCAAGAGCCTGGGCGAACTCCAAAGTTTGCCTGATGAACGGATAACGATACTCAGTTCGAGTAGGTGGAAGATAATGAGGATTTGACGCAATGGAAGATCTCGGCGAGATTATTACCCACCTGGAAATCGACTACATGAATCCGAGTGTGTGAGACTTGGTGATCGACTTTGTCCATCATGAATCCAGCTGGACCTACAATCCAGATCTACGAGGAGCAAACCGTCTTCTGGCAAATTTTGAATCAGACTCAAGTATATGGATAAGAAAATGGTTCTTAAGGTAATTACAACATATATCACACCAAACAATTAATTATGCCTCGTAAGTCTGGTCACCGGGCTTGACGGAGTTCCTCAAGATTTGACCAAGGGGTGCAGAGCAACCAAAATGGAACCTAGTTAGGGGTCACTGAGCTACGGTGAGCGAGGCTGAGGGATACAATCCTGTCCGACGATGAAGTAGAGAAGAGAGGTGACCTAATAACGACCTCCAGGTGCCTAAATAAGATGGGTGATGATGACAGGGAGCAGTTCTACGGAAGATGCAGTACCGGAATAGCCTCAGGCTGAGAAGAAGCAAGCCAAGACTGGTAAGAAAGGAGATGTAAAGAAATATTGGTTAAGTGCATATGTGGTGGATGGTTGGAATAGGCTAACCAAGGAGACGGTGAATGCCTGCACTCTTACTTGGGTTTAATAGGCTGGTCTGTGTGTTGTGTACCAAACTTCCGAGAGGTGGAGACCCACCAGTACGCAACTTTCTCCTTGTACTGTATTGTAAATACAAATACGTAAACACACGCAAAGAACGGGCCGACATGTGACATGGCCCCGTCTCAGGCAGGAGAACCCGGCATATCTTAAACGTAAACACTATCACCCTTTTGTCTCAACTTCGGCTCCCGTTAACTGGTCACTGAGTTCCTGAGCACGACCCCTTAAATACGATGCTACGCTACGACAATAATCTGACTTTGAATGGTCGCATCAGATGTAAGGCCATCATACCCAAGTGTCGTACCGTCATACATGAATGATTATTAATGAACACTGACACCTCTGGCGTGTGGCAGCAGCTTGCGCTCTGACCTTCCATTGTTTTCACTGTTTGTCATAGTTTTATGGACACCTATCCAATCAGGAACCATGGACTTGATTGAAACATTATACATTCCACAGACATTGCATATAACCTCAAAGATCAATAGCCGGACGAGGAGAGGGCAGAGCTGTGTTCTTTTTTTTGTCTGGAACAATGAGGGTACTTTAGTAAAAGTTAAAAAGAAAAAAACCATATTGTTACCACATCTAACTCTCTCCCTTCCTCTTTGTTAAAGGTGGAGATTCCCTGTCTACTCCACTGTGTGTACAATTGTGGTTTATAGAAAAAAAAAAAAAAACTACAAAGAAACTTAGTAATGACAAACAAGTTTATTACATACAAAGAAAGCTCACTAAAGTTGCGGTTATAAGTCCTACAATGATAGTCCGAACGTTATCACCAAGATTATCACACGACCTTCAGAACATCCGGGGCTCGTGGTGTGAGTTAAGCCTGTTTCAAGCAAGGAATATCTCTCGTAAGGGAGTATTAACTCGGTAAGAATGGCGAGGAGAGAAGTAGCAACGGTTTTAGTTTGTTCCCTTTGGTTTAAAATGGCGCCACTGCGATGGGTTGTTATCTGTCTGTCGTCTGCTTTGTTTCCGTGTTTGAATTTTCGTGCTTACGGGAAGGAAAGGCTGTGTTGTCTGTCGAAAAGGCAAATACAGATACAGGCATTGGAGGTTTCATCAACTTCCCAAACGTTCTGAAAGATGAATATATAACGATGCTTTACATAGATAGTTTAGGTTTCAAATAAGAGTTATGTTAAAGATTACCTAGGGTGTGTACCCTTGGAGGGAGGTTAGTGAACATGAGACTGATACACTTGAGTAAATAGAATATATTTGGCCTTATCAAAATGCTCAGCTGCGAGATGAGATTATATATATATATATATATATATATATATATATATATATATATATATATATATATATATATATATATATATATATATTGTTGGAAAGGATCACAATAGGAATATATATATATATAAATAATTTTTTTTTGTCGCTGTCTCCCGCGTTTGCGAGGTAGCGCAAGGAAACAGACGAAAGAAATGGCCCAACCCACCCCCATACACATGTATATACATACGTCCACACACGCAAATATACATACCTACACAGATGTCCATGGTTTACCCCAGACGCTTCACATGCCCTGATTCAATCCACTGACAGCACGTCAACCCCGGTATACCACATCGATCCAATTCACTCTATTCCTTGCCCTCCTTTCACCCTCCTGCATGTTCAGGCCCCGATCACACAAAATCTTTTTCACTCCATCTTTCCACCTCCAATTTGGTCTCCCACTTCTCGTTCCCTCCACCTCCGACACATATATCCTCTTGGTCAATCTTTCCTCACTCATTCTCTCCATGTGCCCAAACCATTTCAAAACACCCTCTTCTGCTCTCTCAACCACTCTCTTTTTATTTCCACACATCTCTCTTACCCTTACGTTACTTACTCGATCAAACCACCTCACACCACACATTGTCCTCAAACATCTCATTTCCAGCACATCCATCCTCCTGCGCACAACTCTATCCATAGCCCACGCCTCGCAACCATACAACATTGCTGGAACCACTATTCCTTCAAACACCCATTTTTGCTTTCCGAGATAATGTTCTCGACTTCCACACATTCTTCAAGGCTCCCAGAATTTTCGCCCCCTCCCCCACCCTATGATCCACTTCCGCTTCCATGGTTCCATTCGCTGCCAGATCCACTCCCAGATATCTAAAACACTTTACTTCCTCCAGTTTTTCTCCATTCAAACTTACCTCCCAATTGACTTGACCCTCAACCCTACTGTACCTAATAACCTTGCTCTTATTCACATTTACTCTTAACTTTCTTCTTTCACACACTTTACCAAACTCAGTCACCAGCTTCTGCAGTTTCTCACATGAATCAGCCACCAGCGCTGTATCATCAGCGAACAACAACTGACACTTCCCAAGCTCTCTCATCCACAACAGACTTCATACTTGCCCCTCTTTCCAAAACTCTTGCATTCACCTCCCTAACAACCCCATCCATAAACAAATTAAACAACCATGGAGACATCACACACCCCTGCCGCAAACCTACATTCACTGAGAACCAATCACTTTCCTCTCTTCCTACACGTACACATGCCTTACATCCTCGATAAAAAACTTTTCACTGCTTCTAACAACTTGCCTCCCTTAAGAATATATGGTGTGGAAGGCAAGTTGTTAGAAGCAGTGAAAAGTTTTTATCGAGGATGTAAGGCATGTGTACGTGTAGGAAGAGAGGAAAGTGATTGGTTCTCAGTGAATGTAGGTTTGCGGTAGGGGTGTGTGATGTCTCCATGGTTGTTTAATTTGTTTATGGATGGGGTTGTTAGGGAGGTGAATGCAAGAGTTTTGGAAAGAGGGGCAAGTATGAAGTCTGTTGTGGATGAGAGAGCTTGGGAAGTGAGTCAGTTGTTGTTCGCTGATGATACAGCGCTGGTGGCTGATTCATGTGAGAAACTGCAGAAGCTGGTGACTGAGTTTGGTAAAGTGTGTGAAAGAAGAAAGTTAAGAGTAAATGTGAATAAGAGCAAGGTTATTAGGTACAGTAGGGTTGAGGGTCAAGTCAATTGGGAGGTAAGTTTGAATGGAGAAAAACTGGAGGAAGTAAAGTGTTTTAGATATCTGGGAGTGGATCTGGCAGCGGATGGAACCATGGAAGCGGAAGTGGATCATAGGGTGGGGGAGGGGGCGAAAATTCTGGGAGCCTTGAAGAATTTGTGGAAGTCGAGAACATTATCTCGCAAAGCAAAAATGGGTATGTTTGAAGGAATAGTGGTTCCAACAATGTTGTATGGTTGCGAGGCGTGGGCTATGGATAGAGTTGTGCGCAGGAGGATGGATGTGCTGGAAATGAGATGTTTGAGGACATTGTGTGGTGTGAGGTGGTTTGATCGAGTAAGTAACGTAAGGGTAAGAGAGATGTGTGGAAATAATTTAAAAAGAGCGTGGTTGAGAGAGCAGAAGAGGGTGTTTTGAAATGGTTTGGGCACATGGAGAGAATGAGTGAGGAAAGATTGACCAAGAGGATATATGTGTCGGAGGTGGAGGGAACGAGGAGAAGTGGGAGACCAAATTGGAGGTGGAAAGATAGAGTGAAAAAGATTTTGTGTGATCGGGGCCTGAACATGCAGGAGGGTGAAAGGAGGGCAAGGAATAGAGTGAATTGGATCGATGTGGTATACCGGGGTTGACGTGCTGTCAGTGGATTGAATCAGGGCATGTGAAGTGTATAGGGTAAACCATGGAAAGCTGTGTAGGTATGTATATTTGCGTGTGTGGACGTATGTCTATACATGTGTATGGGGGTGGGTTGGGCCATTTCTTTCGTCTGTTTCCTTGCGCTACTTCGCAAACGCGGGAGACAGCGACAAAGCAAAAAAAAAAAGAAAAAAAATATATATATATATATATATATATATATATATATATATATATATATATATATATATATATATGTATATATATATATATATATGTGTGTGTGTGTGTGTGTTATCATAATGAAAGTTAGACAAAGAACATGTCATCAACTTCTTTGGTTATGGCAAATGCAGGTAATTCATTCCCCGTTAACTATTTATATCGTACGTTCACCACGATGATCATGAACAAGCTCTTCCATTAAGAGTAGCTTATTAAAGAATTTAGTCATCCCTTTGCCACTTAAAGCGTTTTCCGTGGAAAATGATTTGCCCCGCCAACAATTGACGCAATAATCTCACTGTGGCACCTCTCGAAGAATAATAGGCTGGAGGTAATGTGTGTGCGTGTGTGTTACAGAGCTGCTCCAGCTAGTGTGTGTGTTACAGAGCTGCTCCAGCCAGTGTGGTAGCTGCCGTTACTAAGGACAGAACGGTTCGAATACTGTCCTCCGCCGCGTGTGAATTATAACCCGCCATAGTCTGTATGTGTCTAAGACTGACGATTTGTGAGCGAGTGTTCGTAATCAAGAGGTGGAGCAGCATGGGGAGGGGACAAACCGCGATAGAAAGAGCACATACGAGGGCAAAAGGTCTGTATATATAGCGGGTCAACTTTGAAGCAAGATTTTTTTTTTTTTTTTTGCATGTCAGAAATGTTTTTCTTTTCTTTTCTTTTAAAATATGTTCCTGTGTAGATGTGTGTATGCTTGTGCCTTTCTGGAAAATGCTTATATGCATGTTATTTTATGGGTGTGTGTGTGTGTGTGTGTGTGTATATATGTTGATATATTTCTTGTGTATTACTGAGCTCATTCTAGATGAAGTTTCTCAACTAAAGTCACCTTTGGCGAGGTTGTATCATTTGGAATAGAGTCTTGTCCAAAGAAGGTACCACATCCAAAGGAGTCTACATTTCCCTGCTACTGGATGTAGCGCAGTCTTTTGTTGTAAGAGGCTATACAACGAGGCTCCGGGCAACACCAGAAATCTTTCTTAGAAAGTTAATATAGTTCTCTTTAGTGTATGTATATTCTTATTAAGCATGTGTAAGTATGTGTGTGTTGGAAAGGATCACAATTTTGCGCGTGATCAGGTATATTCGTATTAGTCCACGGGGAAAATGAAACACGATAAGTTCCCAAGTGCACTCTCGTGTAATAATAACATCAGTAGGCGAGACACAAGAGAGAAATATAACAGTCAGTTGATATACAACGAAGAGACGTAGCTAGGACGCCATTTGGTAAACACGTGATTGTCAAGACAGACAACTAGCGTATCATAAACTTATATGGACAAGAAGGGGAGTTGTTTACAAATTTTAAACCCAGTAAGAATCCCCTAGAAGCAGTTAATTCCCATTTCAATAAAGAACTGAAGTTGTTGAAAGTAATGGTTCTCTTATTAAAAGTTTGTCATCTTTGTCTCCTTCATTGCCATATATGTTTGGACTTATCAAAACACGATAAACAAAATTTTCCAGCAAGACCTATAGTGAGTTCAGTAGGCTCCATCACATATAAATTGTCAAAATGGTTAGTTTCTTTATCAAGCCCTTCGGTGGGTAAGATATCGAATTCTAATATCATGAACAATGTAGATTTAGTTAACAAGCTTAATATCAATGTTGATTTTTATTTCAAACTTGTTAGCTTTGATGTTTCCTCACTTTTCACAAAAGTTCCAGTTGATGACCTTTTAGAATATTAATTTGATGTTTTGGACTATTTCAAAGTGCGTTAACATTGAACTGATGAGATATTATATAAAAGACTGTGTATTTCAATTCATTGGAGATTATTCTGCTAAAAAATTTGGTATGGCAATGGGTAACCCTCTTTCACCTGTACTAAGTAATCTTTATATGGAATTTTTTGAAACAAAATTACTAAAGGATATCTTACCTTCTAATGCAATTTTATTTAGGTATGTAGATGATGTTCTTTGTGTTTGGCCAACAAATGAAAATTTACAAACATTTCTCCCCTTACTTAACAATTTAGTACCTTCCATCATATGTACTGTAGAAAATGAAAATAATGGTGTTACCAATTTTAGATTGCATGATCCACAGGCAAGGAAACAAGTTTAAGTTTAACATATACAGAAAACCTACCAATGTATCCTCATATATCCACTATTACTCACCTCAACATGACAGAGTTAAATTATAATAATTTCAGTCTATGTTCCTTAGGGCATTACGTATTTGCAGTCCAGAGTTTATTGATGATGAGTTTGAGAAGATATATTCTATTTATCTAAGTTAAAGTACCCAAATCTTTCAGTGATAAATCCCTTAAGTTAGCAAAGGAATCACTTAATAGAGTTGAGCCCAAACCTTCCATTGAGACCAAGAATCTTTTAGTTCTCCCTTTTAATAATAGTTTTACTTTACTTCCCATGTTGCTTAAATCCTTTAATGTAAATGTTGCCTTCAGCAACAATAATACTATAAAGAATATCTTAATCAGGAACTCACCAGAAAATTCTCCTGGGTGCATCTATAAAGTGCCATGTAGAAATTGAGATAAGTTTTATGTTGGGCAGACTGGTAAGGATCTTTCTGTTAGACTTAAGCAACATAAACATGGTTAGCCTAAGAACAGGACAAGAATCAAATGCCTTGTTTAATCACGTTAAAGACTATGATCATTGTATTGACTGGAGTAATGCTATCTGTTATTAATTCTAACTCCAGTGCCACGAGAAACATCATTGAATCTTATTATTGAGTACGCAAAGAATTATTATCTTAATATTAGTAATGTTTTATACAAATTGGATAACTTTATTGTCGATAAGATTTGTAAACAATTCCCCTTCTTGTTCACATAATAAGTTTATGATACGCTCGTTGTCTGTCTTGGACAATCAAATGTTTACCAAATGTTTACGTCTCTTCGTTGTATATCAACTGACTGTTACATTTCTCTCTTGTTTCTCCCCTGATGATGTGATTATTACACGAAAGTGCACCTGGGAACTTAGCGTGTTTCATTTTCCTCGTGGACTCATAGGAATATATATGTATGTGTGTGTGTGTGTGTGTGTGTGTGTGTGTGTGTGTGTGTGTGTGTGTGTGTTTTGGATATATGCGCACTAATTATTTCGAGTGTGTATGTTTACTTTTAAGTGTATGAGAGTGTATTTGTTAGTATATTTGCATGTTTGTAGGTATGCTTGTGTGTGTTTTTCAGTGTGTATGTTTATTTTGCTTGTTATTCATGGTTATACGTGTCTATCAATATGACTGGTTAGAAGACTCGTATAAGAGTAGATGAAGAGGTTATTTGTTACAGAACGATTATCGTGACCTGAGGGTTGTAATCTTGCAGATAAACAAAGGAGAGTAAAGCAGAGCCCACCTCGCCCCTCACCCACCACTTTAGATGGAGACAGGATAGTAAAGCAGAAGGCTCCCCCCCACCCAGTACTATAGATGAAGAGATGATAGTAAATTAGAAGGCTTATCCTAACCTAGTACTATAGATAAAGAGATGATAGTAAAGCAGAAGGTTCCTCCCCACATATCAATATACGTGGAGACAGCGTAATAAGACAGAGGGCTCTCCTCAGCCAGCACTATAGAGGGAGATAGCATACTAAAGCATAAGGTTCCCCCCTACCGAGTGCTATAGATGGAGAAGAATGATAAGGCAAAAGGCTCCTCCCCATCCACTAATATAGATGAAGACAGAATGATAAAGCAGAAGGTTCCTATCCACCCAACACGATAAGGAGACAGGATACTGAAGCAAACACCACGTTGTACAGAGAGTATTACTGATTTGGAAATTCTATAAAGGAATCTAGATAGTCTTAGGAGATACTCTAACCGCTCTGGAAAAAGAATGCAGAAATATCTGCTTCCAATATCATTATGTAACCAAGATGAGAGAAAAGGTGAGATAGGTAGTATGTTTGAGGAAAGGAACCTGGATGTTTTGGCTCTGAGTGAAACGAAGCTCAAGGATAAAGGGGAAGAGTGGTTTGGGAATATCTTGGGAGTAAAGTCAGGGGTTGATGAGAGGACAAGAGCAAAGGAAGGAGTAGCACTGCTCCTGAAGCAGGAGTTGTGGGAGTGTGTGATAGAGTGTAAGAAAGTAAACTCTAGATTGATATGGGTAAAACTGAAAGTTGATGGAGAGAGATGGGTGATTATTGGTGCCTATGCACCTGGTCATGAAACGAAAGATTATGAGAAGCAAGTGTTTTGGGAGCATCTGAGTGAGTGCGTTAGCAGCTTTGATGCATGAGACCGGGTTATAGTGATGGGTGATTTGAATGCAAAGGTTAGTAATGTGGCAGTTGAGGGTATAATTAGTGTACATGGGGTGTTCAGTGTTGTAAATGGAAATGGTGAAGAGCTTGTAGATTTGTGAGCTGAAAAAAGGACTGGTGATTGGGAATACCTGGTTTAAAAAGAGAGATATACATAAGTATACTTATGTAAGTAGGAGAGATGGCCAGAGAGCGTTATTGGACTACATGTTAATTGATAGGCCCGTGAAAGAGAGACTTTTGGATGTTAATGTGCTGTGAGGTGCAACTGGAGGGATGTCTGACCATTATCTTGTGGAGGCGAAGGTAAAGTTTTGTAGAGGATTTCAGAAGAGAGAATGTTGGGGTGAAGAGAGTGGTGAGAGTAAGTGAGCTTGGGAAGAAGACTTGTCTGAGGAAGTACTAGGAGAGACTGAGTGCAGAATGGAGAAATGTGAGAGCAAATGACGGAAGGGAAGTGGGGGAGGAATGGGATGTATTTAGGGAGGCATTGATAGCTTGCGCAAAAGATGCTTGTGGCATGAGGAAGTTGGGAGGTGGGCAGATTATAAAGGGTAGTGAGTAGTAGGACGAAGAAGTAAAAATGTTAGTGAAAGAGAAGAGAGAGGCGCTTGGACGATTTTTGCAGGGAAGTAGTGCAAATGACTGGGAGATGTATAAAAGAAAGAGGCAAGAGGTCAAGAGAAAGGTGCAAGAGGTGAAAACGAGGGCAAATGGGAGGTGGGGTGAGAGAGTATCATTAAACTTCAGGGAAAATAAAAAGGTGCTTTGGAAGGAGGTAGATGAAGTGCATGAGACAAGAGACTAAATGGGAACATCGGTGAAGGGGGCTAACGGGGAGGTAATAAAAAGTAGTGGTGAAGTGAGAAAGAGATAGCGTAAGTATTTTGAAGGTTTGTTGAATGTGTTTGATGATAGAGTGGCAGATATATGGTGTTTTGGTCGAGGTGGTGTGCGAAGTGAGAGGATCAGGGAGATTGATTTGGTAAACAGAGAAGAGGTAGTGAAAGCTTTGCGGAAGATGAAAACTGGCAAGACAGCGGGTTTGGATGGTATTGCCAGTGGAATCTATTAAAAAAGGGGGTGACTGTGTTGTTGAGTGGTTGATAAGGATATTCAATGTATGTATGGTTCTTGATGAAGTGCCTGAGGATTGGTGGAATGCATGCATAGTGCCATTGTACAGAGGCAAAGGGGATAAAGGTGAGTGTTCAAATTACTGAGGTATAAGTTTGTTGAGTATTCCTGGGAAAATATATGGGAGGGTATTGTTTGAGAGGGTGAAGGCATGTACAGAGCATCAGACTGGGGAAGAGCAGTGTGGTTTCAGAAGTGGTAAAGGATGTGTGGATCAGGTGTTTACTTTGAAGAATGTATGTGAGAAATACTTAGAAAAGCAAATGGATTTGTATGTAGCATCTATGGATCTGGAGAAGGCATATGATAAGAGTTGATAGAGATGCTCTGTGAAAGGTATTAAGAGTAAATGGTGTGGGAGGCAAGTTGCTAGAAGCAGTGAAAAGTTTTTATCAAGGATGAAAGGCATGTGTACGTGTGGGAAGAGAGGAAAGATTGGTTCTCAGTGAATGTCGGTTTGCGGCAGGGGTGCGTAATGTCTCCATGGTTGTTTAATTTGTTTATGGATGGGGTTATTAGGGAGGTGAATACAAGAGTTTCGGAGAGAGGGGCAAGTATGCAATCTGTTGTGGATGAGAGGGCTTGGGAAGTGAGTCAGTTTTTCGCTGATGATACACCGCTGGTGGCTGATTCGAGTGAGAAACTGCAGAAGTTGGTGACTGAGTGTGTGAAAGAAGAAAGCTGAAAGTAAATGTGAATAAGAGCAAGGTTATTAGGCACAGTAGGGTTGAGGGACAAGTCAGTTGGGAGGTAAGTTTGAATGGGGAAAAACTGGAGGAAGTGAAGTGCTTTAGATATCTGGGAGAGGATTTAGCAGCGGACGGAACCATGGAAGCGGAAGTGCGTCACAGGGTGGGGGAGGGGGCGAAAGTTCTGGGAGCATTGAAGAATGTCTGGAAAGCGAGAACGTTATCTCGGAGAGCAAAAATGGGTATGTTTAAAGGAATAGTGGTTCTAACAGTGTTACATCGGTGCGAGGCATGGGTTATAGATAGGGTTGTGCGGAGGAGGGTGGATGTGTTGGAAATGAGATGTTTGAGGACAATATGTGGTGTGAGGTGATTTGATCGAGTAAGTAATGTAAGGGTAAGAGAGATGTGTGGTAATATAAAGAGTGTGGTTGAGAGAGCAGAAGAGGATGTATTGGAATGGTGTGGTTACATGGAGAGAATAAGTGAGGAAAGATTGAAAAAGAGGATATATGTGTCAGAGGTGGAGGGAACGAGAAGTGGGAGACCAAATTGGAGATGGAAGGATGGAGTGAAAAAGATTTTGAGCGATCGGGGCCTAAACATACAGGAGGGTGAAAGGTGTGCAAGGAATAGAGTGAATTGGAACGTTGTGGTATACCGGGGTCAACGTGCTGTCAGTGGATTGAAACAAGGCATGTGAAGCGTGTGGGGTAAACCATGGAAAGTTCTGTGGGGCCTGGATGTGGAAAGGGAGCTGTGGTTTCGGTGCATTACACATGACAGCTAGAGACTGAGTGTGAACAAATGTGGCCTTTGTTGTCTTTTCTTAGCGTCACCTCGCGCGCGGGGGGAGAGGGGTGCCATTTCATGTGTGGCGGGGTGGCGACGAGAATGGATGAAGGCAGCAAGTATGAATATGTACATGTGTATATATGTGTATGTCTGTGTATGTATATGTATGTATTCGTTGAAATGTATAGTTATGTATATTTGCGTGTGTGGGCGTTTATGTATATACATGTGTATTTGGGTGGGTTGGGCCATTCTTTCGTCTGTTTCCTTGCGCTACCTCGCTAACGCGGGAGACAGCGAGTAAGTGTAAAATATGATAAAAACATGATTATCACTATTTGTTGAGAGTTGCCATGTTGCCTGAGTCAGGTGTTCGTGGCATGTGCAACACACACCTGGACCTAATTGCCTGGCAGGGAGGGAAGTGGGTTATACTGTACGACCTCACTGCTTATTTTCTTTTGTTTTCTTTTTTTACGTTGAAGGCTCCAGTCACGTAGGACAAAAGTCCACATAAAGACCGGGTCTTAGTTGATATATATATATATATATATATATATATATATATATATATATATATATATATATATATATATATATGTAGGTATGTATAGTTGCGTGTGTGGACGTATGTATATACATGTGTATGGGGGTGGGTTGGGCCATTTCTTTCGTCTGTTTCCTTGCGCTACCTCGCAAACGCGGGAGACAGCGGCAAAATATATATATATATATATATATATATATATATATATATATATATATATATATATATATATATATATTTATATATATATATATATATATATATATATATATATATATATATATATATATATATATATATATATATATATATATATATATATATATTGAGAGAGAGAGAGGTTAAAGAAAGGGTTGAAAAGAAGAGGAAAAGGAAAGTATTTCTGTATTTTGGATGAAATGAAAAACTTGTTTTTTAACATATGCCAGGTCATAAGGATTGGGAAGGATATGGGAATGTTGAGAGTTCCAAAGCTTGGAGGTGTAAGGAAAGAAACAGTTATCAAAACAGCGCATCCTTGAGTTGCCAACGTTCACACAGTGATCATATGACGCAGCAGCATGATGAGTATGCTTCGTCACAAGCAGCCAGCTCTGGGGAGCAAAATCCAAAGTAACACCTGTAGAAATGGGAAAGTGGACCAACATTGTGGCGTAGGGTAAACGGGTCAAGTTTAGGAGTTAGCCTGGGAGAGTTAATAAGTCAGACCATTTCCACTCGACTCTCTCAAGTAAGTATAAAGAGCTAGAACCACCCAAGTGTGAGATCAGTACTCAACACAAGGACGGATCAATCCTTTGTATAAACGGAGCAAGTGTTTGGAAAAGAAATTTCGACATCTAAACCTGACTCCCAGTGTTTTAGAGGCAGACTTAAATATTTTCGTCATATGAGGTTTCCAAGATAGAGTGGATGTTACAGTATTACCAAATATGTTCAATGAGTCAAGAGGTGGAATTACACAGCAGTCAAAAAAGAGAGAGGAAAGTAAGGAGGAACCTTCAATAGAGAGATGGCAGCCGCTAGGTCTTGGAGGCATTAGACTAGACCAGATTGTGTCTATCCCACGGAGACATCCTGTCCAAGTCTCAGTTTAGAGAGGAAGTTGTGTCTCTGAGATGCAGATCGAGTGAGAGAAAATGGAGCAGAATGGAGTAATGTGGAGGAATTCAGTGTTGAGTCATCAACATATGAGTATATTTAGTTATTTGTCAGAGAAAGGAAATCGTTGATTAAAAGGAGAAAAAGTGTAGGAGACGGGACAGAACCTTAAGGGACACCACTGTTGATGGAGAAAGGGGAAGAGGTTGATCCATCAACAGCCACGAAGATAAAGCGGCCAGAGAGCAAGCCAGATATGAGGAAGCCAAAAGAGATGAGCTAAATGTTATGGATATATCGAGGACAAATTTCACAGGATTGCCAAAAAATCGTTCATGGATGATGACCAGACATTAGTTGAGAGGAAAGAATATCACCAGTGGATCTCGCCGTACGAAAGCCATACTGGTGATCAGAGAATAGACTGTGAGATTCAACATGTCTAAGGATATGGGATTTTTGAGGAGGGACTCAAAGCCTTTGGAAATGGTAGTTGTCAAAGCAACAGGATGATTGTTAAAGGAGCTAAAACGGTCACCCTTCTCAGGGATAGGACGTACCACTACATGCTTCCAAGATGGAAAAAATTCTAGCTTTTAAACAAACGAAATAGACAAGCCAGTATGGATGCAATTTCAAAGACACGGGGATGGATGCCATTAGGACCACAAGTCTTGCTTGTGTCCAGAGAGAGAGAGGCTCTTTTCTGGCGGTTCTAGTAGAGGTTACGGGAAGGGGCATAGGATTGGTAAGAGGAGCATCAGGGGGTGAAGGAATGTTAAGAGTCATCCAAGGTGGAGTTAGAGGAGAAACGGAAACTAAAGAGAGTTGCTTTGTCTACGGGAGAGACAACTATGGTACCGTCAGAACGGAAAGGTGAAGGGAAGGTAGAGTGACAGAAGGTGTTAGCGATGCCCTTAGCTAAAGACCAGAAAGACCTATTAACCTATTAGTGGATGATGAGTAGATACATAGTCACAGCACTTCCTTTTAATAAGGTATGAACGCTTTGCCTCACGGATAACCTACTTGTAACGATTACGGGCAGTGATAAATGCTGAATGGGAGTTAGAGGAAGTCCGATATGCTTGATCCCTTGCATGAATGGCCTCAGAACAGGAACGGCTGAACTAAGGATTGGATGAAGAGGTCGTCTTGGAGGAAGAGGTGCCAATATTTCCGTTTAGAAGGGGTTCCTGGAAGGGGAGATGACGTTACAATAAATAGATTGATGGCAGTGTGGGTAGATAAACCAACTGGAGGTGAAATGGTGTCATGAATGTGCGAAGGATTAGAGGAGAAAAACAAATCCAGAACATCATGAGAGTGGTCACAGCGGTGAGGAATATGGGTAGGGTGGGAGAAATTTTGCTCTAGATCATTGAGAATGGAGGAGGTGAGGGCTTCAGTCCCTCCACCATCCGAATGGGAGGAGTTCAACCATTCCCTATGGTGAACACTGAAATACCCAAGGTAGAGGATCTTAGTTTTCGGGTGAGAGTATGCCACGGTCTCATGGCAGGAGTATAGATAGTCAAGAAAAAGGGAGACAAACTTTGAGCCGGATAACATCAAAGTCTGGAGACTCAAGGTGTGTTGGTGTTGGAATAAGCACTGACACTACCTCTGTGAAGCTGAATTGTGAGTGGAGATCCTAGTTAGATATGATAGTTAAAATTAGATAAGTTATAGTTAGAGAAAAACATCATAAGTCAACTGTGCTTTAGAGAAAAGTACGTAGAATATTAGGTGAGGTACGAGACAGATGGTGTTCAACAGAGGAGGTTACTAGAGAGAGAGAGAGAGACCGCGTATGTTGGTATAGTGAAAGAAGCGGGTCTGTTAGAGAGGGAGAGGTCTCTGGAGAGGGGCCCATAATGCCGGGGACTAGAGGCCATAGGTCAGTTGGACTCTACCGAGATCACATTTAAAAACGATTGTGCAGACATATCAAGAGAACTTACGTGGCCTCAGCACAGTTATATTGTGTAGTGACCTCACAACCACCGTGGTGTACACTGATCTCATGGCACCTTGTGCAGTTATCTCACCACAGTGTGTCATAACCTCACCATAACATGTTGCTTTGTTATAACACCACACCATGATATGTCGTAAAACAAAGTGTTGGTAATAATTTCCAGTGTTACTGTGTGCTTATTTAGGCTAGGCTAGGGACCGTGCTGGCTATGCATACATAAAGGTAGTGTACTGGGCCGTACTATTAACGGATATATATATATATATATATATATATATATATATATATATATATATATATATATATATATATATATATATATATATATATATATTTCAATTCTACAAATGGTTAGATTTTCTTAATTGCCTAAATTGTTTGTACCGTGTTAGAAATGTTCGCTGAAGTTTCATGAACCTCTTTATTGGCGAAGTCTTTGTAGCAGTAACCTCTTTCTCTGCTTTTACATATATATCAAAATTGTATCATTTGTTAAAAAAGATTTTTCAACCCTGTGACATCTCTGCCGGGTCAAATTGTTTTCCTGTTTTGATCGATGATATTGCTCTCATTAGTACTATAGATGTAATTGTTATTATCATTATCAACGATTACCGTTATTTCTGAGTAATGTAGTCGAATTTCATCATCATTATTGTTTTTGTAGGTTGTGTATAAGCGTATTTCAAAAGGCTTACGACAGCTTCTTGACGAAGCAGAGGCTGGTGGAAGCCTCAACTGGTACCATGTTCTTCGCGCGGACACTAGGTATCGGCCGATCACTGAGGTCTCTTGATTGGCTGGCTAAAACTCGTCAGATTTTACCAGTGTCCTTAGTTTGTATCGTGTTCTCTCGTCTCGTTACTCTCACCCTTGTATGGTATTATTGATTTTTTGTTCCTTGGCTCACATATGGTAAAACATGAAATATGCATGTTTACATGTCACTGGATTCATTGGGGGCAGTATATCTCCTTCAGTTGGGTGAGGGTAGAGATGCAAATTTCTTTGTTCTCAGAACTGACTTATCAGTTCACCAGCTGTGTAATGCCCGTGAGCACTAATTTATTCTGACTGTATAACTGAAATTGAACTATCATATCTACGATAACTGATAACACCAGTGAAGTCTAGGCAAATGTGTTTACATACAAAATGATAAAACAAATTGTATATCATACCAAACAGATCTGAAATAAAGCAGATTATTTCGCTTGCCGAATAAACTGCCACGTTGAACGTACATGTGCGCTCGTTAAACCATGAACACATTTGCCTTGCATGTTGCTGACAAGATAGCAATTCACTCATAATTTCAAAGGTAATATGAAAAAGTATATATCACCCTTGTCCGTGATGCTAGTATGAAGGTGAAATCGCAATTCAATATATATATATATATATATATATATATATATATATATATATATATATATATATATATATATATATATATAGATAGATAGATAGATAGATAGATAGATAGATAGATAGATATAGGGTGTTTTGGTCGAGGTGGTGTGCAAAGTGAGAGGGTTAGGGAAAATGATTTGGTAGTGCCATTGTACAAAGGCAAAGGGGATAAGAGTGAGTGCTCAAATTACAGAGGTATAAGTTTGTTGAGTATTCCTGGTAAATTATATGGGAGGATATTGATTGAGAGGGTGAAGGCATGTACAGAGCATCAGATTGGGGAAGAGCAGTGTGGTTTCAGAAGTGGTAGAGGATGTGTGGATCAGGTGTTTGCTTTGAAGAATGTATGTGAGAAATACTTAGAAAAGCAAATGGATTTGTATGTAGCATTTATGGATCTGGAGAAGGCATATGATAGAGTTGATAGAGATGCTCTGTGGAAGGTATTAAGAATATATGGTGTGGGAGGCAAGTTGTTAGAAGCAGTGAAAAGTTTTTATCGAGGATGTAAGGCATGTGTACGTGTAGGAAGAGAGGAAAGTGATTGGTTCTCAGTGAATGTAGGTTTGCGGCAGGGGTGTGTGATGTCTCCATGGTTGTTTAATTTGTTTATGGATGGGGTTGTTAGGGAGGTGAATGCAAGAGTTTTGGAAAGAGGGGCAAGTATGAAGTCTGTTGTGGATGAGAGAGCTTGGGAAGTGAGTTGTTGTTCGCTGATGATACAGCGCTGGTGGCTGATTCATGTGAGAAACTGCAGAAGCTGGTGACTGAGTTTGGTAAAGTGTGTGAAAGAAGAAAGTTAAGTAAATGTGAATAAGAGCAAGGTTATTAGGTACAGTAGGGTTGAGGGTCAAGTCAATTGGGAGGTGAGTTTGAATGGAGAAAAACTGGAGGAAGTGAAGTGTTTTAGATATCTGGGAGTGGATCTGGCAGCGGATGGAACCATGGAAGCGGAAGTGGATCATAGGGTGGGGGAGGGGGCGAAAATTCTGGGAGCCTTGAAGAATGTGTGGAAGTCGAGAACATTATCTCGGAAAGCAAAAATGGGTATGTTTGAAGGAATAGTGGTTCCAACAATGTTGTATGGTTGCGAGGCGTGGGCTATGAATAGAGTGGTGCGCAGGAGGATGGATGTGCTGGAAATGAGATGTTTGAGGACAATGTGTGGTGTGAGGTGGTTTGATCGAGTAAGTAACGTAAGGGTAAGAGAGATGTGTGGAAATAAAAAGAGCGTGGTTGAGAGAGCAGAAGAGGGTGTTTTGAAATGGTTTGGGCACATGGAGAGAATGAGTGAGGAAAGATTGACCAAGAGGATATATGTGTCGGAGGTGGAGGGAACGAGGAGAAGAGGGAGACCAAATTGGAGGTGGAAAGATGGAGTGAAGATTTTGTGTGATCGGGGCCTGAACATGCAGGAGGGTGAAAGGAGGGCAAGGAATAGAGTGAATTGGAGCGATGTGGTATACCGGGGTTGACGTGCTGTCGGTGGATTGAATCAGGGCATGTGAAGCGTCTGGGGTAAACCATGGAAATCTGTGTAGGTATGTATATTTGCGTGTGTGGACGTATGTATATACATGTTATGGGGGTGGGTTGGGCCATTTCTTTCGTCTGTTTCCTTGCGCTACCTCGCAAACGCGGGAGACAGCGACAAAGCAAAAAAAAAAAAAAAAAAAAAGATATATTTATATTTTTTTTTTTTTTTTTTTTTTCATACTATTCGCTATTTCCCGCGATAGCGAGGTAGCGTTAAGAACAGAGGACTGGGCTTTTGAGGGAATATCCTCACCTGGACCTCTCCTCTGTTCCTTCTTTTGGAAAAAAAAAAAAAAACGAGAGGGGAGGATTTCCAGCCCCCCGCTCCCTTCCCTTTTAGTCGCCTTCTACGACACGCAGGGAATACGTGGGAAGTATTCTTTCTCCCCTATCCCCAGGGATAGGAGGTGAGTTTGAATGGAGAAAAACTGGAGGAAGTGAAGTGTTTTAGATATCTGGGAGTGGATCTGTCAGCGGATGGAACCATGGAAGCGGAAGTGGATCATAGGGTGGGGGAGGGGGCGAAAATTTTGGGAGCCTTGAAAAATGTGTGGAAGTCGAGAACATTATCTCGGAAAGCAAAAATGGGTATGTTTGAGGGAATAGTGGTTCCAACAATGTTGTATGGTTGCGAGGCGTGGGCTATGGATAGAGATGTGCGCAGGAGGATGGATGTGCTGGAAATGAGATGTTTGAGGACAATGTGTGGTGTGAGGTGGTTTGATCGAGTAAGTAACGTAAGGGTAAGAGAGATGTGTGGAAATAAAAAGAGCGTGGTTGAGAGAGCAGAAGAGGGTGTTTTGAAATGGTTTGGGCACATGGAGAGAATGAGTGAGGAGAGATTGACCAAGAGGATATATGTGTCGGAGGTGGAGGGAACGAGGAGAAGAGGGAGACCAAATTGGAGGTGGAAAGATGGAGTGAAAAAGATTTTGTGTGATCGGGGCCTGAACATGCAGGAGGGTGAAAGGAGGGCAAGAAATAGAGTGAATTGGAGTCATGTGGTATACAGGGGTTGACGTGCTGTCAGTGGATTGAAGCAAGGCATGTGAAGCGTCTGGGGTAAACATGGAAAGCTGTGTAGGTATGTATATTTGCGTGTGTGGACGTGTGTATGTACATGTGTATGGGGGGGGGGGCCATTTCTTTCGTCTGTTTCCTTGCGCTACCTCGCAAACGCGGGAGACAGCGACAAAGTATAAAAAAAAAAAAAAAAAAAAAAATATATATATATATATATATATATATATATATATATATATATATATATATATATATATATATATATATATATATATATGCAGGCAACACCACAAGGAAACGGAAAACACGAAGTGTCAAGCGCTTTCGTGTAATTACATCGTCAGGACTGAGTACATATAGACAGAACCAGAATCATGTAGCGTACCAGTCATCAGTGGGCGGGGCCGGCGATTAAATTAAGAAACAGGTGAAGGGATTAGGGCACATTTCACCCTCGATGACCTCACCTCCCACACACACTCAGGTTGACCTATGTTCTGGGGAACATATGTAATTTTTTCCCCTTATACAGTCGTCTGTTCATATCAGTATCTATTCTATGCTTGATAAGAGACGATTCAACAGTATTTCTATCCATTACCAAATCATTGTTTGAGATAACATTGAACAAGTCAGTTTGATGGCCAAAGCCTTATTTAAAAGGTGGACAGATATTGTGTTACACTCTTGACCATGAAATCTAATACTACCATTATGTTGTTTAACCTCGTTATTAAGACCCTTACCAGTTTGACCAATGTAATATTGATCACACTCTTTACAGGGGATATTGTACACACATCCCTTCTGAGAAGTTAGAGAATTTCTGATAAGACTTGTCCCTCCGTATTATTGTTATTCCTGAAGACCACATTAATATTAAACGTTTTAAACAAAAGAGGAACATTAAGCAAGTTCTCATGATAGAGTGATACTAACAAGTATTAAGTTGAATATTATAAAAAGACTTTCTAGCAAGATTACAAGCCGAGTCAAGGAAATGTTTGGGACGCTGTGATTCAAAATTAATGTCATTGATGTTGCTGAGTTCATCATCAGTGAACTGAGGACCAACATATGCGAAATGCTCTGAGAAACATTGATGAAAACGCGGAATGGTTCACTTTATTGTGATAAGTAGTCATAGTAAATTGTGAGGAGTCTTATGTTGTATAAGTGTAGTCTTGTCGTACTCTCCGACGCTATAAGTGTTCAGGTTGTGATCATGTTCCATATGTTATAAGAGTGTTCACGCTGTGATCATGTTCCATAAGTCATACGAATGTTCAGGTTGTGATCATGTTCCATACGTCATAACTTCAGGTTGTGATCATGTTCCATATGTTATAAAAGTGTTCACGCTGTGATCATGTTCCATAAGTCATACGAATGTTCAGGTTGTGATCATGTTCCATATGTTATAAAAGTGTTCAGGTTGTGATCATGTACCATATTTTATAACTGTTCAGGTTGTGATCATGTACCATACGTCATAAGTGTTCAGGTTGTGATCATGTACCATACGTCATAAGTGTTCAGGTTGTGATCATGTACCATACGTCATAAGTGTTCAGGTTGTGATCATGTACCATACATCATAAGTGTTCAGGTTGTGATCATGTACCATACGTCATAATAAATGTTCAGGTTGTGATCATGTACCATACGTCATAATAAATGTTCAGGTTGTGATCATGTACCATACGTCATAATAAATGTTCAGGTTGTGATCATGTACCATACGTCATAAATGTTCAGGTTGTGATCATGTACCATACGTCATAATAAATGTTCAGGTTGTGATCATGTTCCATATGTTATAAAAGTGTTCAGGTTGTGATCATGTACCATACGTCATAAATGTTCAGGTTGTGATCATGTACCATACGTCATAAATGTTCAGGTTGTGATCATGTACATTTCCTGTTAATGAAGACTACGTCTCCATCCTCAGGTCTTGACAGGAGAGAGAGATTCAGGCATTTATCCGGGCGGCTACGGAAGGCATATTACATGTACACGTTCGCTCCAGGTCAGTGTAATGTGACGTCTCTTCTTGTTTTCCGTTGGAGGTTCCAGTCGTGGGAAGCCAAGAGTCCACAATCAAAACATATGTTACAGTAAAGTAGGTCACAGTGATGGCGCGGTTTAGTATTTGATGACCAATACTAGTTAAATGAGACAAGATTCGGAACAGTCGATATATATATATATATATATATATATATATATATATATATATATATATATATATATATATATATATATATATATATATATATATTCCCTAGGGATAGGGGAGAAAGAATACTTCCCACGTATTCCCTGCGTGTCGTAGAAGGCGACTAAAAGGGGAGGGAGCGGGCGGCTGGAAATCCTCCCCTCTCGTTTTTTTTTTTTTTATTTTTTTTTCCAAAAGAAGGAACAGAGGGGGCCAGGTGTGGATATTCCAAAAAAGGCCCAGTCCTCTGTTCTTAACGCTACCTCGCTAATGCGGGAAATGGCGAATAGTTTAAAAGAAAGATATATATATATATATATATATATATATATATATATATATATATATATATATATATATCAACAGACACGTTATTTAATAGATGCTGAAAAGCCACATTGAAAAGGAAACATGAGATCGTGAGCGCTTTCGTGTATTAACATATCTTCAGAGGACAGCTCATTCTGTAGCTGTGTGTGTATATATATATATATATATATATATATATATATATATATATATATATATATAGAGAGAGAGAGAGAGAGAGAGAGAGAGAGAGAGAGAGAGAGAGAGAGAGAGAGAGAGAGAGAGGCCCAGTCCTCTGTTCTTAACGCTACCTTGCTAATGCGGGAAATGGCGAATAGTTTGAAAGATATATATATATATATATATATATATATATATATACTATTCGCCATTTCCCGCGTTAGCGAGGTAGCGTTAAGAACATAGGACTGAGCCTTTGAGGAAATATCCTCACTTGGCCCCCTTCTCTGTTCATTCTTTTGAAAAAAAAAAAAAAATGAAAGAGAAGGATTTCCAGCCCCCCCGCTCCCTCCATCTTTTAGTTGCCTTCTACGACACGCTGGGAATACGTGGGAAGTATTCTTTCTCCCCAATCCTCAAGGATATGTGTCCATATACGCATATATGCATACATATACATATCAACATATACATACACATACAGACATATGTATCTATACACGTGTACATATTCATACTTGCTTGCCTTCATCCATCATTCCTGTCGCTACCCCGGCCCACGGGAATGAGCATCACTACCTCCCTGCTTCAGCGAGGAAGCGCCATTTCTGTTTCTCCCCTAAAGATGGGGTGAAATAGATTTTGAGCGATCAGGGCCTACATGCAGGAGGGTGAGAGGCGTTCAAGAATAGAGTGAATAGGAACGTTGTGGTATACCGGGGTCGACGTGCTGTCAGTAGACTGAACCAGGGCATGTGGAACGTCTGGGGTAAACCATAGAAAAGTGTGTAGGGCCTGGATGTGGATAGGGAGCTGTGGTTTCGGTGCATTACACATAATAGCTAGAGACTGAGTGTGAACGAATGTTGCCTTCTGGCGCTACCTATATATATATATATATATATATATATATATATATATATATATATATATATATATATATATATATATATATATATATTCAAACTATTCGCCATTTCCCGCGTTAGCGAGGTAGCGTTAAGAACAGGGGACCATTCCTTCTTTTGGAAAAATTAAAAAAAAAAAGAGGGGAGGATTCCCCCCCCCCTCTTAGTCGCCTTCTACAACACGCAGGGAATACGTGGGAGAAGCGAAGACGCCGCTAGTACACGTGTTTCAAATTTACAATAAAGTATGATATATCAATGTAATATATGAAGGTGATTTATTTGAAAATTCCTTAAGTACATTCTTAGAACTGAAAAAAAGAATACCACAAATTCCTTGGGTAGACAAATCACGAAATGAAATATATGAGGGTTCATTATATCTTGTTTTGCATCCCTTCTGCAATCATCAAACCACCTTCCCAAATTCTTGGCTTGCCACACTCATCGTCCAGCTGGTGGTGCCACAAGTCCAGTCTATTCCGACAGTTTGCCTCAATGTGAAGAAGGTGAGTGTGAGCAGCCAGCCTCACAGGAGGAGGTTGATGCAAGACGATAAAGGCTGTCGGAAAGCTAGGCTACATATGTGCGGTGTAGCTCGCTTTGTCACCGATGACCAAGACATTGCGAGAGGGTTCAGCTTCAGACTTAAATCATGGCACATGACTCTTCCTGAAGGTTCAGAGGCTCTATGTTGGAGCAGCATCGTTGTCATCAAGGTGTCATTGCCCCTCCCTTCATTGGCAAAAAAGGCTCCCCCTTCCCCTTGCGGGGTGATAACCTCAATTTTTCATATATATATATATATATATATATATATATATATATATATATATATATATATATATATATATATATATAAGTTTGGGAACCACTATATTTAAAGGATTCATCGCTTAATGTTTATGGGTGAGTTTTCCCGATTTTTTTTTTTTTTTGGGGGGGGGGGGAAATGTCGAATGTTAGAACATAGTCATTATGTTCAAGAGATTATTTCTAGTTTTATTGATGTTTGTGGGAGTTTTTTTTTATTATTTATCTTTGGTTGGGAGTCTGGCATGTTAACCAAGATTTGGTAAATGGGAGAGAGATATGTCAGAACACATTGTACCTTAGAGAACTTAGCGCTTTTATGAGCTGTTGTGATGTAATATGTAATCACTAACTAAGATTCTTATAGAACTTAATACAACTGTTTTAGATCTTTTTTTGTTCGTTTTCGAAAATCGGCACCATTTTTCCTTTATTTGATAACCCAGAACAGTTGGTACGTAAATTACTAGAGCTTTGTTCGAAGACTTCAATTGATGGAATTTACTGATAAAGAAGATAATGTTACCATAAATTTATGTCAATGTTACAAGAAGATAATGTAACAGACACTGTGGTCTATCAGCGGGTCGTTAGTATGAATCACTGAAACATTCAGGTAGACATACATCTATTTTTCCTTTCGACGAACTAAAAGGGTTAAAAGATAATAATTGTAAGGATGTATAGATTACCGGAATGATGCAATAAGGTGACTGTATATTTTATAGAAAATAGCCCCCCCCCCCCCCCGGTCCCGCAAATCGACATTTATTATGTGTTGAGAATTATTACCATTTTGTACAGTACGGGGGAGGGAGTTTTACACCCGTGGGACCTCCATCTCCTGAATGATATCTACTATCATACGACTTCTTGTCGTATACTGTCTGGATTAACTGTCTCATCAGTCGTTATCACTTTCTCGACTTTTACACAGCAGCAGTACTATCACGCATCTTAAACAAGTTTCCTGCATAATCTTATGTTATACTGACTTACTCTTCTATGCCTACGTCTTCTAGTCTTTCCCTGTAGCTCAGCTACCTTATTTACCCTCCTCTGGACATTCTTTGATAACTCTTTCGTCTTCTTTTGCTGCGATGACAAAACTTGAGAGGAAATTTTAATTTTACTTTTGATTTTATGTAGGATATGAACAGCTTGCTAGATATTTCCTAATTAGTGAATTTGAATGCTGTCTAATATCTGCTAGCATACATTTGGTCTTCATAACTATTCCCCTGTGACTGAACAGTGGCGACAAGTTAGAGACTGTGTCGACTACGAAATTTTTCTCGCACAGATTTCTGCAGCTTGTTTCCTGCCAGATTATAATCACATTGAGGTCTAATTTCACTGTTACCTATCATCATTACTGTACATTTACTCGAGTTACACTCCGTTAGAACAACGCTGGAATTGGTGAAGGTCCCTTTGTAAATTAATGCAATCCTCCACATGGAATTGGAGAAGGTAATGCAATCCTCCACACTTTTCACTTCCTTCATGATATCTGCGTCATGCAATCCTCCACTTTTTTCACTGCCTTCATGACCTCTGCGTCATCTGCATACATGTTCAGGTAGGAGTCCATACCTTCCGGCTAGTCATTTACATAGATTGAGATGAATAATGGTCTCAGAACAGAGCGCTGTGGCACTCCACTGGTGACCCCAACCCATTTTGAGACTGCTCCCCCATCATTCGTCTTCCATTCCCTACCACTTTCAGAATCTTCTAACCATCGAAGGAATTTCCCCCGTTATTCCTGCATGGTGACCCAGCATTCTTAACTAGCCTCCCATGCAGTTAAAGTGTCAAATGCTCTCTGGCAGTACATACAAACAATCCACCCAACCTCCCCCTTGGTGTATGACCTCCTTTCCCTATAACCAGGCTGTCTTTCACGTGATTAATTTCTCTCCTCCGCAGAAGAAAGTCTCCGTTTTGCCTTCTAATTATATTTTTCAGTACCTTACAGACTAGTCGTCAGAGCGACACTCCAGTGCCTATTCCCAATTTTCTTTCCTATGAAAATATACGAAGGTTACCCCGTTGCACTCAGTTAACGTTTTGCCTTTCTCCAGTGGTATCTTGAATGGTATAATACATTAGGTTTCTTTAGTGTATCTCCATATATTTTCAGCACGTATGATGAAATTTCATGAAAATTAGCCTATGTGATGACATTTTATGAGAATTAGCTTATGATGAAATTTCATGAGAATTGGTCTAGTTTGACTCAAGACAAATATTTTGCTTATATCTTCTAAGACATTTCCCTATCTGACTCATATTGGGGCTACACTGTGAAAACACCTTTGAACTGTTATTCTGTTCCTCACATATTATATTATCATTTTCTATTATTTTCTCTGAATTTCTCATCTTGTTAAGCTGCTTTTTAAGTGACAATTGATTCCCGATGAATAATTCGAGTTTTGGATTATCTCCTAACTCGTCCACAATAGTCTTTCCAACGTTTATTGGTTCCTCCTTTCTTATCTTACCTTATACTCGTTACATGTTCACTTATACCTTGCGTATTATGGCTGGCTGGAGTGCTGTGTACATATCACGACGCTCCTGTGTTTGACATCTTTTATACAACCATTCCCTACTTCCCCACCGCCTTCTCTCTGTCTTTGAAGCTGAGGTAACCATGCTCCTCCTCTTCTATCGTTGATTTCACTGAACCATTCCCCATAATTCCCTGGTTGAAGCTGAGGTTGCTAGTTCATGGATATGGAATGACATTTCCCCGTCTATGTTACCTCAGCATATTTTCAGGTTTTGTGTAATTTACACGATTATATCTCTTCAAGTTTAGTCTCATCTTTACTCCTGTAACTTCCTCATTTACCTTCATTAAAAATTAAAGTATTCCCTGATCACTCTTTCCAAGTGGTGTATAATGTATGTTAAACATCCATGTTCGTATGTATGGAGATGGCATCTAGTATGTCCATTGATACGTTATCATTGGGAATTTTCTTGTTCAAACGCTACGAACTTCAAGTTTCTATGATTTCCTATCAGCATGGAAATTTGAATTCCGCCAGACTATTTCTTATAACTTAAATACCCCATTATCGCTACTTTCCTTGACAAGTGCAGTTTTTTTTAAGCTTCAGGTACCATCATCCTTGGTGTGCCGGGTGAAGGGGCATGGTGCCTTTATCAGTAATTATAACAATGATGTCGTGAATTTGAAGACCACAAGATCATTTGGTGGTCATGGCTGGACTAAATGATTTTATATATTCTACTTCTTGATATTGGTGGTGGTGGGGTCGGAGAGGACTGAATGCGTTCACCTGGAAATAGTAGAATGTGAAAGTAGCTGTAGGAACAAACTTAGTGGTTAGTTGTATACGTTACGTTTTCTGCCTTTGGAGTAAATATGGTCATATAGGTAGACTCAGAGGTTATTAGAATTTCATATTCGTATGGACGATTTGGGCAATAGCAGGTCTGTTGTGTTTCATAATCTGAGGTAAAGTGTGAAGAACCTCCCGGCGTGATAACATTTGTTTCCCGAATACGAAACTGATTTTTATAGATTTAATGTCGTTTGTTATTAAGCATAAAAGGGCTAGATATGTAATTTGTTCGCTAAATTACATGATTACAAGGTGGTACTGAATTGTGAATAAATATTTCTACTAAAGTTATTCGTGAAAGGGTTCACCGTCCAGTAATAATTAATATTAGACAAATGTCATACAGGAAAACCACACCTGAAGTTACTGGTATTGCTGCCACGGGTTTGAGGAGTGTGACGTCACTTGGCTCCCCAAATCATTCATATCTCAAGTAAATAAATATTCAACTTTTCCTTCATCATAGCAGTGTATCAATTTACTTAATTGTGATTTTGAAAAAATACAGTTTGTCTCTGAGTATGGATTTAGACCGAGAAAAATATCATACGTGGCAGAAAATATTTAGGTATCAAGAAATGAGCAGTCTCGGTGTAAACACGGTTCGTTTTAGTTGCTCTAGTTGTCACTGGTGTCTTTTTTTTTTCATGTTCCTGCTTTTGATGTGGTAAGTTTATGAAAAGAGTTGCAAGGAGGTTTAGCATATATTATTATCTTACTGAAAGCTGTATCGCGAGTGTTAGTCAGAAATAATGATTCAGGGTGGTATATATATATATATATATACATATAGTCTGTCACCCATCCGCTGGACCATCACTTTTCCTGTTATCGTGGTACGCTCGAGGGCATTAGGAAATAATATCAGGACACTGTAGGTCTTCCTACTATCAATTCATTATTTGCTAGAATTGAAAGAAAGTGTTGCGAATGCACCACTTATACACTTCTATTTATTTCGAGTGATTTCACCCCACAATCCCCCCCCCTCTACTTCATACCCCTGCCCACTTTACGAGAACTTAAAAAAAATAGAGTTAATGGTGGTACACTTTACCATACCTTCCTACCCAGAAATCATTCTGTCTTGTGTGGGGCAACAGTAGCACACAGGAAGCTGGTCATGTAACTGGGCGGAACCATAGTTCAAGGAGTGTGATGACATTGTGTATGTCTGTGTTAGGTGAGTATAAGATGAATGAAGAATATGTTCATTATCACCGTAGACGTTGCATATTGGGCATGAAGAGTCTTATAATGTGTTGAATTAGTATTTGTAATGTTGTAGAGATAGATGGCATCCAGAGTGCAAATGATAAGTGTAGCCTAACTTGTGTATGTTTAGGGAATGTGGTTTCAAATGGATGTATATCTGGTTGGGGTGGTGTTTAAGACCGGGCTGGGAGAGTGGTTGTTTAGTGCTTGGCAAATGATTTTAGTGTAATTACTCATTTGTACACTGTGGGAGAGAGAGTGTTTCACTCATTCTTGCTCTTTTATTACGATCAAGAATATCCAACTGACCTAGATCTTGAATTCTTTTATGACTACTTAACTTGTAACTGTCATGACCCTCCAGTTCTCTGAAAATCTGTAATACCTCAACTGTGTATTATCAGCCAGTTGGCTGCCTAAATTTAATGAGCTGTTACATATTAATTATTTTTTCTTTTATTGCTCCCAATTTTGTTAGATTTTATCTCTAAGAAAACGTACATCTGACTTATGAAACTTCAATTCTGAAATTTTACCCCATTCACTACCAGGTGCCTAATCAATGAAAATCACCTGCCTCTTGTAATTTACCTTCATTCTCACCCATGTCAGTCTGGAACTCACTTTACACTTTGACACGTTCCCACATCTCCTCCTTCAGTAGGAGTGCCACCCACTCACTTTGCTCATGCCCTTACATTAACCTCAGACTTTGCCCCTCAGACATTCTCAAACATTTTTTTCCTCTTTTCCCTGAATTTGGTTTTTAGTTAGAGCCAGAACAACCAATTTCTGCTCTCCACACATGCTTCTTAATATCTCCCTTTTTCTCATTTTGGTTACATCCGTCCACACGAAGACACCCGAACCTGAGCCATTAGAGATTAGAAGAGGGTTTCTGGTCCCCAAGTCACGAACATATACATATACCTTACATTACCTTCCTCCCCAGAGGTCCCATCCATTGTCTGTGTGGTTCCCACAGCACAAAGGGAGCTGGCTATGTCCCTTGGGTGGAACCAAAGGTCAAGGAGTGTGGTGATGTTGCATCTTGGGCATGGGGGGGTCTTCTGATATGTTGAACTAGCATTGGTAATGTTGTAGAGATAGTTGATGTCCAGAGTGCAGATGTGAAAGTATAGCGTAACGTGTAGGGAATGTGGTTTCAGATGTTTGTATGTCTGGTCATTCGATGTTTAAGACTGGGCTGGGGGGGTGGCTGTTTAGTGCTTGTTGGATCATTTTAGTGTAATTACCTGTTTATTCAGTATGAGGAGTGTTTCACTCACTCTTGTGGTTTTAGTAGCATCAAGGAAACTTTTAAATCTCTGAAAGGTGCTGGCTTTCACAGTCTCTTGAGTAGATTATTCCATCAGTCCACTACCCTCACATGAAACCAATATTTCTGTATATCCTTCTTAGCCATCCTCTTTTTCAGCTTCTGAGTGTGGCCTATAGTAACTCGGGTACTATATCTTGTGGAAAACTGTTGAATGTCAACATTATCTACTTGATTTAAGAATCGGTTATCAGGTCACTTTTCTCTCATCTCTTTTATAAGGTTGACATGTGTAGCCTTTAACCTTTCACTGTGCCTAAGCTCTCATAGTAGAGGTACCTTCTTGGTCACTCCTCCTTTGACCTTCTCAGTCATATCTTATGTTTCTTTAGGTGCAGTTGCCAGACTTGAGGGGCATAGTGTAGCTTCCCTATCATATATGTTTAGAATAGCTCACATGACATCCCTTATCTATACACTTGAATGCAGTCATTGTACATGCCAGCAGGCAGTTTATTTATCTCACAGTTCCCTGACGTGAAATGCTACCCACAGATTAGTGACTTAGTTGACCCTAGATTTCTCACACATTGATTCCTGTTGCTTATTTTGCATTAAGTATTATTCATACAAAGGTCTTCTTTTGTTTATCCCATCCTCATTACATTGTACATAAGTGGATTGAATCTCATCATTCATTTATCAGACCCACTTTGAAATTTGTCCAGGTCACCCTATAAACTAATGCACTCATTTTCACATCTTATTTATCTGACCTTGGTATTATCTACAAGCATGTTTTAATATGCAACTAGCCCATCTGGCAAGTTATTTACATAGGCCTACGTCAAGAATAGCAGTGGGCCCAACACTTATCTTTGTGGCATTCCAAGTGTAACCTCAGCCCCTTTTGATAATGTGCCTCGTACCTGCATCCATCATTTCCTGCATATTTCCTTATATTTCCTTCCCGTAGTTCTAGTTTCTAAATCATCCTCTTATTGGGTATAGTGTCAAAGGCTTTATGTCTGTCTAGGAACACACACAGGTGGTCCATCCATCTTTTTGGTATAAGACCAAGCTCACCTTGTAAAAGTCAAACAGGTTCATGGCACTGGACCTCCTCTCTCTGAATCTGTATTGTTTCACAGATAACAAGTTTCTCCATTGAAGGTAATCATTCACTTCTTTTCTGTGGTTGTTAGGTAGCCAGTGATTGTTTTGTATGATTTGCAGTTTTTTTATCATTACCTATGACCAGACAGGTGGAATGGATGAATTGTTTCAAGAGGATACTTATGGATTCTTTTTCTTGTCCAGAAGTAAATAAATGTGCAGTGTAAGTACATAAAGATAGCAATTGTTTACTGTGAGGAAACAGGTATAGAGGCAGGGAAGTCTAAAGATAGGCAAATTGTTGGCTCCTTAAGAAGACTTTACCTCCTAAATGACCCCAGCTGTACTTTTATGTTTTATGTATGGAGACCTTAGCTGTACTTGCATGGATTGTCTCTTCCCATGTTTTATGTATGGGGACCCCAGCTGTACTTTTACAGATTGCCTCTTCCCACCCTTATATGAATTTGAAGGTGAGCTGTATCTGTATATGAAGTTGCCTTATGTCACAAGCAATTGTAATAATAAGCACTGAAAAAACATTCTTGTAACAAGATACCCCTTGTAGCAGTCTTGCTCTGTGGGACCTTAGCTGTACTTGTATGGGTTGCCAATTCTTACTTTATTTTTAAATTTAAAGGCCCACTTAATCAGTGTTTAGAGACACCTTATGTCACAAACAACTACAGTTAGTGCACAGAAAGAATCCTAGTGTCTCATTTACCTGTATAACATGGTGGGGGCTTTGGCATATTCTCCACATCCACTAGTGGCTAATTAGTTATAGTTGTTGGGGTACTGATTATGGTGTTTGTGTTTTGGTAGGTGTCTTACTGTCATTACTGGGAAAAGGTCCCTGTATATCAGTACAGTAATCCACTAGTGTTAGCAGAGAAGAAAGGAAGATGTATGAGTCAGTAAAAGTCAACAAACATGTGATGAACTAAGGTTGCAAAGTACTTTGAATTTGGATGTCTGTGCGTTAAGAAACTTGGATGATTTACCATTTCTTTGTTTAATTTTCCTGATATTTCGTATCCATTGGTAAGACTGAAGTGGTTTTTGATCATCCCCACTCCTTGGAGGGCTACCCAAAATTTCAAGGCTGGGTCCTTTTGGGGTTAAGGGCATTTTTGGGTGTGGATGTATGGTAGAGGTTGTTAGAATGCAGAGATCAACCTATTTATGTGAATAGGAGTGAAACATTGGTTTGCTGTAACAATAGCAAGAGAAATCGGGCTGTGAAAAAGGAATTTTTTTTTTCACAATTAGGATGTAGTGGATCAAGATTAGGAAGATTGATAAATAAGAAAATCACAGAGATATTGAACAGAGAAGGGAACAGTTGTGAAAGTGAGGAATGGACGGTTGATTTAGTTGAAGATTATATGGGAACAATACATATGGTAATGATGACTTAAGAGACTGTATGTGAAGAGGGAGAGGAAGGGAAAAGTTATATGGAAGGATGATCGAGGGACAGTTTGCCTTAGAGGCATGAAAACTGGAAATAGAGTTCAGAATTACGCATGGATAGGGATACATGGTATAGTCAGTGCATGTGTCGTGGTGGATTGTGAAAGGTAGAGTACATGGTATAGATCAATAGTTCATTTATGTCAGTTTGCTTTCTTCAACTTAATACATCTGTACACTTTTCAGTGAAGCCAATGGATATTGCCATGGTGGTACATACTCAACAGTGATTTGAAGGAGCTTCTCAACCATTGATAATGACCTATAAAAAGTCTTCACACATCATATGATGAAAGAAATGAAGTGAAACTGACAATGCATTCAGGTACTGGTCATTCTGAAGGACTTAGAATGTTATACTTTTCCATAGTTTGTCATTGCATCATTAAGGTAACAGTTTTAGTAATTGTCATCCTGAAAACTATTAAACTTTTTGATAGAATTTTGGTTTTCTGTTTTATTCTAAGTAAGTCCATTCAACCCTACAGGAACCTGCGTGTTGTTCCCGCATGACTTTTTATAGTTTTGCATAGTTTTATTTTACTGCTGTGATTCGTAGGCTTATAGTACAATACAGCCAGGCCGTATCCTGTGTATTAGTATTCTTACAAGTCTTTATATCTATTATCATTACTCCATTCCCTATTTAATGTGAATCAGGTACATACAGCTTATGCATTATCATAGCACACTTCATAAACTTATGCCTGTCATGTTAAGGTGAAACAATGGCCATCTCTTTTATGAAAGAATTTCTTCTAGCTTCTCCTTTTTTACACAATGAGTGATTTGTCAAGCGAGACCAATATTTCCATTCGTGCCTACTTCATGCACATTCAGTTTCCAGTCTTCATGTGAATTATCCCTATCAAATCAGTTCACTCTACATTTATTCATCCTTTTACCAGTATACCTCTCCATCTTGTACCTTCTGCTGTGCTGCTGTATATCTTTTTGACCAATCCATCATCTGCCATATATTTTGCATGACTATACCTTTCCCAGAAGACTTTTATCTATATGGTTTTCTGATGACTCTTTCACTTCACATTATATTTCACAACTTCATCCTTTGTTCTGTCATTGCTATCGATATTATCCAGCTTTGCTTTGAGGAAAATGAAGGAGAGCAGGTGACTACTTGACTGAAAATGCCTTCAGGTGAGCAGAGCTTGTTTGAAAGAGCAATGTATGTAACATACTGTATGAAAAAGCCAATAAAGAGCTGATGTCATATTTTTATGTGATTTGTTACTGTTATGGATATTTTGTTTCTGATGAGATTGAATGTCAGGCAGAATTAATTTCTTATTTATTTGTTTAATGCTTGGTTTATTGATGCAATTCTTAGCTATAAGTGAACAAATGAATGTTCCCCTCAGTACCATTTTGGTTAAGGAGAAGGCTTATACGAGCAACTTCCCACCTCTCATATACTTTATGTTCTCTTTCATGGTGTAGGCTCCAGTCATGGACAAAAGTCCACATCAAGGCTGGACCTTAATTGAAATATGAAGAGGTTATTGAAAGGGGGAAAAAGGACGTGGGGAGTTGTTACAAATTTTAGAGTAATTGAAAAACTTGTCCTCTAAAGAGTGTTAGTTCATATTTTTTGGGAAAGATATAAGAGGGTAGAGAGTTCTAAAGCCTCAAGGCATAGGGAAAGAAATAGTTATCAAATGGCCCACCTTTGAGTTGCCAATGGCCACACAGTAATCATATGATGCAGCAGCTTGCCATGTATTGTGTGGTCTGACTAACACTGGGGGCACACAATCGCCAGCTCTGGGGAGCAAAAACCAAAGTAATACTTATAGAAGAGGGAAAGTGAACCAACATTGCAGCGTAGGGCAAGTGGGTCAAGTTTGAAGTTAGTCTGGGAGAGTTGATAAATCATACTGCTTTTGACTTAACTGTTAGTTGAGGATGCAGAGCTAGAACCACCCTAGATGTGAAAGCAGTTCTCCATACAAGGAAGGAACAATCCTTTGTATATATAGAGTAACTGTTCAGAAGAAAGGAAATTTTGACATCTAAACAGGACTTCAAGTTTTGTGGAGGCAATCTTGTCTATATCCATAATGTGGGGTTTCTAAGTTACAGTAATACCAAGTGTGTTCAATGAATCAAGAGATGGAATTACTGTATTGTCAAATAATAATACAGCCCATCTCAATAAAGAGATGGGCAGAAACTGGGTCTCTGAGGCATTAAACTTAACCAGATTTTATCTATCTCATTGAGTTCATTGAGGAAGTTATGTTGAGACAAGATGCAGATTGAGTGAGAGGGAACTGATTTGAAGGATGTGGAGGATTGCATTGTTGAGTCCTCAGCATATGAGTGCATTTGATTATTTGTAGAGGAAAGAGAATCATTCATAAAAAGGAGAGAAATTGTAGGAAACTGGACAGAACCTTGAGGGACACCGCTGTTGATGGAGAAAGGGGCAAGGCTGATCCATCAACAGATGATGGAGATAGATCAGCCAGAGAGGAAGCTAGGTTTGAGGGAGGGAAGCCTAAAGAGAGGAGCTTAGAAATGAGATACCTGATGCCACACCTTGTCAAAAGCTATGGATATATCAAGGACCACTATTTAGGATTTCAGAAAATCTTTCAGGGATGATGACCAAACATTGATAGGAAAAAATCCACCTGTGGATTTCACTTTAGGGAAGCCCTAGTGATGATCAGAGAGAAGACTGTGAGGTTCAAGATGCCTGAGGATATTGAAGTTGAGAAGGGATTCAGAGACTGCAACTGGTTAATAGTTAGATAGGTTAGAACAGTCACCCATCTTAGGGTTGGTATGCACCAACATATGCTTTCAAGAAGTAGGAAAAGTTCTGGTTTTTACACAGTCCTGACCCATATACATGTGGATTTTACAGTCAAACATCAATGCTGGGACGGATATTCCATCATAAAAACTTCTTGCATGCTCTATGCTTATGTTTCCCATGTGCAAGGACTATCTTTGCACTCTCAACTTCATTAGCATCCTTACTGAACTTTATTTTGTGATATTTAAACCCACCTACAACTCCCAGTTCTTTACCAGGCAAACTGAAATTATAGTATGATCTCCCATTTCTTTCAGAAACTAGTGTCTAAATTTTATTTACACTTATTGTCAACATCCTGCTCCTTAATACATCATTGAAGTGGCTCACCATTGTATCCAACTCTTTTTGTGGTTTAACAAACAACAAAGCATCATCTCTGTATAACAATAATGGCAGCGTTTGTACTTTTTCTCTTTGGTTATGGATCCAGACACAGTCATCTTGTTTCACCTCACCTTACTCTTATCTTTTGCAATACTTCATACATAAGAGTGGTAGATAACCATGGTGACAACATAAAACTTTCATGAATTCCAACATATATTCCAAACCTCATATGCAACTACTTACTCTCACATATGTACTGCTTACATTATGAAAACTCCTAATAGCTTTCAGAATTCTTTTATTTAAACCATGCAGGGTCAAAACTCTCTATATTTGCGAATGTTTCATACACCATCATTTCCCGAAAGGAGTCTCATTTAGTTTTCTAAGTGCAAAAAAACTGATATACACATCATTTCTCATCCATATCCGACCATGTTCCTCAGCAGTAAGAAGTTCACTGATACTTTCATCACAGATAATCTCTATCCTACTGTATACTTCCCAGCTGTGCAGAGCAGGCACATTCCTCAGTATTTCTTGCACTCACCTTTACAGTATTCTCCTTTTGTTTATACAGTGGAGCAGATGCTTCTTTCATCCACTCATAAGGCACTTGACCACTATTCCATTCCTTGATACATTCTTTCCAAATCCATAAATACATCTTGACCATCATCTCCCGTCAGTTCTCTGAAATATAGTCTTTTACAAAATTCATCCATTCCTACTTACATTTTCCTGGACTTGTACAGTTTCACTCCTATATATACCATTTTAACATTTTAATTCATCTTTGAAAATAATTTTTCCCTTTCAAATTTTGATCTATTTTCATTCAGTGATCTTTTCACTTTCCTTTTATGGATAGATACCATCTTTTAGTTCTTCCATTCAGGGCTTTATATTTACAAAATTTGCCCTGTATTCATCATTGTTTGCTGGTAGAATCAATATCTTTTCCCAATTTTTTTTCTTTTTTCCCCACTCATCCTCATTTCAGCATGCTATGCTTCTCTTTCTGTACATGCTATACTGCATGCCTTTCTGTCAGTTTCCATTACTTTAGTTTTAAAAGCCCCTATATCACCCACCCTCACTCTCTACAATTTTTTGGTCCACTTGGCTTTTCATTTGAACTTTCCTTGAAGGTACAGTTCACCCTTTCATTTGTCAGCTTTTCTGCTCTTATTCTCATCAATTTTTTTCATATTTTTGTTCCAATACCACTTGCAGTAAAATACTAGCCTCCTATTACTAAGATATGATGTGATAAACCATGTCCCACCTTTTCCAAGACCACATTTCATGTACAATGCTTGCTGTATTCCATTTTACCATAGACAAATCAGTCACGCTCTTATTTAACCTTTCTTCCCAGTGTTTGTGTCTGTAGGCATTTGCAACATTCATGCATACTGATGCACACAATTCTTATACCTTTTCATCATTATTATTTGTGACCAGGATCCCATTTACAGTTTCTTTCCTGGATCCACATCCTCAACTGCTCTTTAAGTTCTCTTTAGTAGACGTGCATAAGTCCTCTTGTTCGTCATTACATGACACAAGTGCAGCCATTACAGACATTCATAACTTTTCACCCATCAGCTTTGCATTTGCTAATCTTGCACTGGTACATTGCAGTCAGGCATATTTTAGACCATTCATCCTTATCAGTAGTGCCTTTCATTCTCTTGTGTAACCATCTTGTAGACCTGACTTCACACCTTCTGTTCCATCCCATTCTCACCCTTGTTTTGCATTTTCATTGTTTGAAAGTGTTATAAACATATGATGGGGGAGGGAAAGCTACTAAATGCAGTGACGACAACATGATATTCATTACTGAAAGAGTTAGTGTCCATTAGATCACTCTCCATATGATCTGAAGACAGATCATCATCATCATAAAATACAATAATTTGGGATCATCTGTGAGGTCCTCTGAGTGTAGCAAAAAGCTGCTCAGTTTCCCTCCTAGAAAACTCTTTAGAATGTTTTTATTGGCATGGGTGGAGGATAAATGAACACAAGAAGAAATTTTTGAGCACTGACATCTCAGCCACCACCCAGGCTTGGTGAGTGGCATTGAAACGTGAAAACTAGATGCATGAATATTCATCTAGAGACTTTACTTAGCTTTCATAGATATCCATTTAGAGGCATTTAGAGTCAGGTCTACAAGTACATGTGGATTCTAGATTAATTTGAAAATTATTTTTCTCATAATTTTTTCCTTTCACCCAAGTTGGCTTTGGACTAGGACATGTTTTTACCCATGCCATGTTGGTCACAGTGAAGAAAATAAGAAGTGAGCAAAAGTTATGTGATAAAGCAATGGGTGTGTGTGAAAGAATGGTTTGAGTGTAACTTTAAGTAAGAAGGATCTGGAGGTAGTGGAGTGTTCTTGCTACTTGGCAGTGTATAGGACCACACTGGCGGAAGTTAGTCACACTGGTTGAATTTTCATTCTTGCTTCAAGAGTGGCAGATTTATTGTGCACAAAGTACCCATCCCATGGGCGGTGGCATAAAAGAGAACACAGAGTGTGCAAAAAGTCCAGGGATAGGGCCTCAATGTTTGAAATACATTATAAGTTTCATAGAGAAAAATATTAATGTGGTTTGGCCAACACAATGAATTGTTAGGCAATTTACATGGTAAGTAAAGTTTACAACAGTTGAACATCAATGGTTGGATCACTTGTCAAGATATATCATAAACAAACTATTTACGGTAAGCAAAGTTGATACTTCTCAAATATCTGAGGTAGAACATTGTCTTGGATGAATTGTTTACACTTATATTGTAATGTTTGGTAAGAATCCTTCAAGGTATGAGTTTTTTTTAGTTCTTCATCTTTATTATGCATGCTGAGCCCAATATTCCCCATTCACAGTTGGAAGAGGAGACTTTAGGTCCTTGGTGCATTAATGAGCATGTAGAAAAAAAGATCTCTGTAAGGGTAAACTTAGGCATGTTTGAAGAAAAAGTAGTCTTGACAAAGTTGTATGGATTGGGTCTTGGGCCTTTCATGTAAAAGAAAGAAACAGGGTTTGTGTGCAGGAAAATAGATGTCTTGGGGTGATTTGTAGTCTGAGGAATGATGGCATCAGAGGGAGGAATGGCAGTTGACAGTCTGATAAAGGGTACACCTAGTTGTGTTGAAATGGTTTGGGCATATGGTGAGGACGAGTGGAGAGAGACTGACAATGAGGATCTGTGCACCAGAAGTGGAGGGAGCCAGGGTCGAGGGTGACTAGGAAGGAGAAGAGGCTTTAGGGTATTAGGTTCTGAACTTTCAGGAGAGAGAGGTATGTGCTATAGAGGAAAAAATGAAATTTTGTGGTGTCTGAGGGATGTCATTTTGTTAATGGGCTGAATTAGGGTGTATAAAATGGAGTTGTCTGTAGGGCTTGGTTGTGAATAGTTTCCTTTAGTTTTGGTATAACATAACAGCTAGAGTTTGGTTGTGCACTGATGAGGCCATTTGTTGTTTTTCTTGATATTAGCCTGTATAATGAGGGAAAGCAGTTAGGTAACAAAGAAAAAGGGAGCATTATGTACCATCTTTTAGTAAAATGTGAAGGCTCTCTGGAAAAGATCTGCCAAATGAGCCTGGTCCAATTTGTTATGAGTGTTTGGGTCATGGAGCCATGGCCTTAAATAGTGCTGCTAATTAGAAGAGCAATAGTGCAGCCTTGTGTGTTGGCTGCATTGTTGTTAGACAAAGCAGTGGAGATAGAGATGCATTTCAAAAACTGATGTAAGATATTTACTAAGATTCATTATTGAACAGTTTTCTTGAGTTTTTAAATGTTGATTTAGAATACTTTTGCTAGGATTCATGATAGGTTGACACAGAAAGAATTTTCCAAATTAATGTATTACTTTATCCACCAGGTCTTATAAGCATGACAGGATTGGAGGTAACAGAAGGACGACTGACAAGACGCCGTGGTGGACGGAGGCTGGGACAGATTATTGTCCATTGTATACGTACTTTAGTTCTCATATTGACGTATTACACTTGCTCAATAGGCCTCACTTTTTATCAAAAGAAGTTATTTAAGGTAAGCTGTGCACATGAATGAGCAGTTCTGTTATTACATTGTTTTTGTTGTGATGTCACCATGTCTTTTTAGTAAATAGATAAATGGGTATGCTTATTTACTTTCTGGCCCAGGATCCTTATATCTTTATGTGGCTCCTGCATCACTCAGTAAGCCGGCCCATTCAGTGGTTGGGATCATAGGTCATGAAATGTAGTTATCTTTTGTGTGTGTCAATTTGCATTGGGTGTAGAGTAATTGAGTTGTGAGTACATGGTCTCATTGTTGTGCTAGTTGCAAGTTGCACTGTGGATATGAAGGGTCATCAGATATATTGAAACATTGTTTTTAGTGTTGTATGGGTGGGTGATGTCCAGAACATAGATGGAAAATTGTGACTTATGTTTTTTTGTTGAGTTTGGCTTCTTGTGGATCTGGTTAGTTGGAGTTTGATACTGAATTGGGGGGACAGCTTTTTAGTACTTGGGTTATTTCATGTGACTATGTCTTAAGTGTTACATTTGTTGGGGGTGGGAAATCTATGAATATAGGTTGCTAAAGTGTAAGACAGGTATATGCTTTTGTTCTAGGAGCATTGAGGAATGTGAGGAAAAGAGTTCAGTCTGATAGGGCAAAGATGGACATGTTTAAAGGTATAGTAATCCCAGTGATGTTGTATGGATGCAAGATATGGGTTGTAGATGAGATTGTACAGATGACAGTGATTGTGCTGGAAATGAAATGTTTGAGGACAGCATGCGGTGTGAGAGGGTTGATGTTATAAATAGATGTAGGTTGAGAGAGAGGTGTAGTAATAAGAACATTATGGTTAAGAGAGCTAAAGAGGGTTTGTTGAAACGGTTTGGACATATGGAGAGAATGAGTGAGGAGAGGTTGACAAAGAGGATGTATGTCAGAAGTGGATGAGACAAGGATAAGGAGGAAACCATATTGGAGATAGAAGTGTGGTGTGAACAGAAATTTAAGTACTTGAGGCCTAAACATTCAGGAGACTGAAAGATTTGCACAGTATAGTGTGTATGGTAGTGATGTGGTATACAAAGGGCAAAGTGCCATCAGTGGACTGAACCAGGGCACATGAAGCAGCCAGGGGAAATCATGGAAAGGCACGTGGGGCCTGGTTATGGATAAGGGGCTGTGATTTCGGTGCATTACATATTACGGCTAGGGAATGGATGTGAGCAAATGAGGCCTTTTCTTTGTCTGTTGGGCTGTTCCTGGTGCTGCATTGCTAACACAGGAAATGGCAGACAAGTATGGAAAAGGAAAATGTGTATTTTTTTCTACTTGTTTATTGGTTGCTGCATCAGCAAGGTAGCGCACATCCATTCTTTCCCTGTCAAGCAAAGTGCACCAAAACCACCCCCTTATCCACAATCAGGTTTGGAAAACCTGTACACATTTTCACCCTTGTCTTCATCAGATAATTATCAAACACCAGCTTCCCCTCATCTCACATTCACATTCGAGAGTCTCTTTAGCACACCCACCAACTAGTATGTAATCCAGTAATGCCCTTTTATTGTCTTTTCTGTTCACCCACATATACTTATGTATGTCCCTCTTTTTAAACCAGGTATTCCCAGTCAGCAGTCATTTTTCAGCACACAACTCATTAAACTGTTCACAATTCTTATTCACAATGTAGGTTACCCCAGGCCCCCAATTTTACTCTCAACTATCACAGTACACACAGTTGCCTTGAAATTATCCAGAACTAATACCTGATCTTATTCATCAAAACCAGAACTAGTATACATATATGTATTTTCATTCATGCTTGCAATTTCCCATGTGTGCAAGGTAGTGTCAAGAATAGACTGAGCCTTAGATGGAAAATTCCTCATGATTTCCAGCCACCAGCTCCAACCACTCATAGACACCTTCTACAACCTTCAGGGAATACAGTGGCAGGATTATTTCCTTCTCATCCCAAGATATGTAGTATGTTTGAGGAAAGGGACCTGGATGTTTTGGCTCTGAGTGAAGTGAAGTTTCAGGGTAAAGGTGAAGAGTGGTTTCGGAATGTCTTATGAGTAAAGTCAGGGATAGTGAGAGAACAAGAGCAAAAGAAGGAGAAGCACTCCTCCTGAAGCAGGAGTTGTGGGAATATGTGATAGAGTATATGAAACTAAACTCTAGATTGATATGGGAAAAACTGAAACTGGATGGAGAGAGATGGGTGATTATTGGTGCTTGTGCACCTGGTGATGAGAAGAAAGATCATGAGGGGCAAGTGTTTTAGGAGCAGCTGAGTTGAGTGTCAGTAGCTTTGATGCATGAGACTGGGTTTTAGTGATGGGTCATTTGAATGCAAAAGTGAGTAATGTGGCAGTTGAGGGTATAATTGGTGTACATGGGGTGTTCAGTGTTGTAAATGCATTTGTGTGCTGATAAAGGACTGGTGATTTGGAATACCTGGTTTAAAAAGAGAGATGTACATAAGTATATGTATGAGTAGGAGAGATGACTAGAGGGCATTATTGGATTCTGTGTTAGTTGATAGGTGTGTAAAAGAGAGACTTTTGGATGTTAATGTGCTGAGAGGGGCAACTGGAGGGATGTCTGATCACTATCTTGTGGAGGCAAAGGTGAAGAATTGTAAAGGTTGTCAGAAAATAAGAGAGAATGTTGGGGTGAAGAAAGTGGTGAGAGTGAGTGAGCTTGGAAAGGAAACTTGTGTGAGGAAATACCAGGAGAGATTGAGTGCAGAATGGCAAAAGGTGAGAGCAAATGATGGAAGGGGAGTGGGGGAGGAATGGGATGTATTTAAGAAATCTGTGATGGCTTGTGCAAAAGATGCATGAGGCATGAGAAAGGTGGAAGGTGGGCAGATTAGAAAGGGTAGTGAATGGTGGGATGAAGAAGTAAGATTGTTAGTGAAGGAGAAGAGAGAGGCGTTTGGATGATTTTTGCAAGAAAGTAATGTAAATGACTGGGAAAGGTATTGAAGAAAGCGGCAGGAGGTCAAGAGAAAGGTGCTAGAGGTGAGAAAGAGGGCAAATGAGAGTTGGGGTGAGAGAGTATCATTAAATTTTAGGGAGAATAAAAAGATGTTTTGGAAGGAGGTAAATGAAGTGCATAAGCCAAGAGAACAAATGGGAACATCAGTGAAGGGGGCAAATTGTGAGGTAATAACAAGTAGTGATGAAGTGAGATGGGGTGAATATTTTGAAGGTTTGTTGAATGTGTTTGATGATAGAGTTGCAGATATAGGGTATTATGGTCGGGGTGGAGTGCAAAGTGAGAGGGTTGGGGAGAGTGGTCTAGTGAACAGAGAAGAGGTAGTGAAAGCTTTGTGAAGGATGAAGGCCAGCAAGGTGGTGGGTTTCGGTGGTGTTGCACTGGAATTTGTTAAAAAAGTGGGTGACTGTTGTAAAGGATATTCATTGTATGTATGGTTCATGGTGAAGTGCCTGAGGATTGGCGGAATGCATGCATAGTGCCATTGGACAAAGGCAAAGGGAATAAAGGTGAATTTTCAAATTACATTGGCATAAGTTTGTTGAGTATTCTTGGGAAATTTATGGGAGCGTATTGATTGAGAGGGTGAAGGCATGTACAGAGCATCAGATTGGGGAAGAGAAGTGTGGTTTCAGAAGTGGTAGAGGATGTGTGGATCAGGTGTTTGCTTTGAAAATGTATGTGAGAAATACTTAGAAAAACAGATGGATTTGTGCTTCGCATTTATGGATCTGGAGAAGGCATATGATAGGGTGGATAGAGATGCTTTGTGGAAGGTTTTAAAAGTATATGGTGTAGGAGGTAAGTTACTAGAAGCAGTGAAAAGTTTTCACCAAGGATGTAAACCATGTGTACAAGTAGTAAGAGAGGAAAGTGATTGGTTCCCAGTGAATGCCGGTTTGCGGCAGGGGTACGTGATGTCTCCGTGGTTATTTGATTTGTTTATGGATGGTTGGTTAGGGAGGTGAATGCAAGAGTTTTGGAGAGAGGAGCAAGTACGCAGCCTGTTGTGGATGAGTGGGCTTGGCAAGTGAGTCATTTGTTGTTCGCTGTCATATAATACAGCGCTGGTGGCTGATTTGGGTGAGAAACTGCAGAAGTTGGTGACTGAGTTTGGTAAAGTGTGTGAAAGAAGAAAGCTGAGAGTAAATGTGAATAAGAGCAAGGTTATTAGGTTCAGTAGGGTTGAGAGGCAAATTAATTTGGAGGTAAGTTTGAATGGAGAAAAATTGGAGGAAGTGAAGTGTTTTAGATATCTGGGAGTGAATTTTGCAGTGGATGGAACCATGGAAGCGGAAGTCAGTCACAGGGTGGGGAAGGGGGCGAAGGTTCTGGGAGCATTGAAAAATATGTGGAAGGCAAGAATGTCATCTTGCAGAGCAAAAATGGGTATGTTTGAAGGAATAGTGGTTTCAGCAATGTTATATGGTTGCAAGGCATGGGCTATAGATAAGGTTTTGCGGAGGAGGGTGGATGTATTGGAAATGAAATGTTTGAGGACAATATGTGGTGTGAGGTGGTGTGATCGAGTAAGTAATGAAAGGATAAGAGATGTGCGGTATTGAAAATAGAATGTGGTTGAGAGAGCAAAAGAGGGTGTGTTGAAATGGTTTGGACACATGGAGAGAATGAGTGAGGAAAGATTGACAAAGAGGATATATTTGTCAGAGGTGGAGGGAAGAAGGAGAAGCGGGAGACCAAATTGGAGGTGGAAAGATGGAGTGAAAAATATTTTGAGCGATTGGGACCTAAACATACAGGAGGGTGAAAGAATAAAGAATAAAGTGAAATGGAACGATGTGGTATACCGGGGTCAATGTGCTGTCAATGGATTGAACCAGGGCATGTGAAGCGTCTGGGGTAAACCATGGAAAGTTGTGTGGGGCCTGGATGTGGAAAGGGAGCTGTGGTTTTGGTGCATTATACATGACAGCTAGAGACTGAGTGTGAACGAATGTGGCCTTTGTTGTCTTTTCTTAGCACTACCTCATGCACATGTGGGGGAAGGGCGTTGTTATTTCATGTGTGGCGGGGTGGCGATGAGAATGAATAAAGGCAGACTATGAATTATGTATATGTGTATATATGTATATGTCTGTGTGTATATATATATGTATATGTTGAGATGTATAGGTATGTATATTTGCATGTGTGGACGTGTAGGTATATATATGTGTATGTGGGTGGGTTAGGCCATTCTTTCGTCTGTTTCCTTGCGCTACGTTGCTAACGGGGGAGACAGCGACAAATTAAAATGAATAAATGAATATATATATTCATATATATTTGCCATCCCGCATCAGTGAGGTAGCATTAAGAACAGAGGACTGAGCCTTAGAGGGAACATCCTCACTTGGCCTCCTTCTCAGTTCCTCCTTTTGGAAAATTATACCTAATCGCCGTCTCCCGCATTACGAGGCAGCGCAAGGAAGCAGATGAAAGAATACCCCAGCCGACCCACATACACACTACCTCACTAACGCGGGAAATATATATATGTGTGTGTGTGTGTATGAGTGGTTGGGCCATTTTTTGTCTGTTTTCTTGCACTACCTCGCTGACATGGGTAACAGCGGTTATGTCTTATTGATATGAATAATACATATATACATACATATACACCTCCCGCCCCAGGAGTCTCTTCATTGGCTTCCCAGTCTTCTTTGATCAGGTGTTGTTCTACTAATCCAAACATCGTTACCAACTTGTGTGAGATAACTTCACTCTGCATTGGCTCTCTCAGTAGAGTAGTTGTCCAGCAGTCACTTATCCCTTGCAGTCTTGCTCTGTTTACCTTTTCTTTGCTGAATTAGCAAAGTAGTGCTAGGAACAGATGAAGAAAGGCCACGTCTGTTCACATCCATTCTCTGTCATGTGTAATACACTGAAGCTGCAGCTCCCAAACCATGACCAGGCCCCACTAACCTTTCCATGGCTTACCCTGGATACTTCATATGCCCTTATTCTGTCCAGTGACAGCACGTCAACCCCTGTATACTACATTGTTCCAATGCAGTCTGTCCTGTGCATGCCTTCCATGCCTTATCTTTTTCATATTATATGATATGATATAATTTCTGCATTTTCATTGCTTCACATTAATCTGGAATGATTTGTGCTCTCTTGAGACCAAGACCAGGACCTTTGTTCCTCTTTGGTTTTCTCCCCATATTTTACATGTGATCAAAATCACTCTATGTTCATTCTACTGCATGTGATGAAACTTGTTTCTGACATCAGTGTTACCCATCTGACTGTGCTACTTATAAATATTTCACTGTTCTTGTCATTTCTTTCTTTGTAATGGTAAGCTTTTATTATGAAGAAGATTAGCATACCTTTTTGATTATAATCTTCCTTATCTTTCAGGACTTCAAGTTTCCATTAACAGTAGTAATAGTGCATCTGTTTATGAAGTTTGTCTTGGCGGGATTATGCCGAGCTTTTTACACCCTCATAACGGGTACCTCCAGGGTCACACTACCATGGGATGTTTACTGGAGAAGGGTTTTACCTCCTGGGGCAGCTGCTGGTATTGACATTGGCCTCTCTCAGTGGTCCCTTGAGTTTATAACAGTAGCCTTGTAAGTATGGAACCAATCCTCATTATGTCCCTCAGATGTTAGGCTTCCCATGAAGTTTTGCTTTTTAGCTTTGAGGTATAAAAATTATTTTATTGTTTGGAGTGATCTGAGCGACGTATTTTTTCTAAGAAACCATTCAGAAAAGGAATAAAGCGTATTAGCTAATGACATATTCTGTGGAAGTTGGAAGAAGGAACAAAAGAGGAGATAAAAGAACAAAAGAAGACTGCCATTAGAGTGTAAAGGACAGTAAAAAAACAATTAATTGTGGAAATTAGAATGAACTGAAAATATCAAGATTTCAGGAGTGATTAATGAAGCAAAAAAAAAAGAGAGTAAGTGAAGAAAGACAAAAGATATGAACACTATGGTATTAAGAGAGAATAGAAAGATGGTGACCTTATACTTTAGTAGTGTACAGAATTTACTTTGATCTATGTTTCAATAGGTTTGTTACTCTTCCAAGGATAAATTCACATACCCAGAAAACTGAGCTCATAACCTGCAGTTTACCTTCTGAAACAAGCAATTGTTCATTATATCTTTAGTGGGGGACGAAGAAGGTGGTTTAGGTGTGGGTGGGAAATGGGGAAGGAGTGAGCATTGATAGTGTTCATAGATGAGGGAGAGAGTGGTGGTGGTGCTGTTAGTGGGGTAAGGAGTGTTGGCAGTGTGAGTGGGGTAGGAAGGGAGTGGTGATGTGGTGTGGGTGGGGGAGGAGGGGAACTGTTATGGTTTGGTTGGGAAAGGAAAGGACAGAGCCAATGGTTGTGTGAAATGACACTAAAGGCTAAGAAGCAGCACTGGAGTTCAGTAGCTAGGAGACTCTTTTGCATTGGCCACCCCCTTGAGGGAGTTCCCAAAGGGAACAGGCATCTTTCAGATAGAGATTAATACAATATTATTGTCAAAAAGAAAATGATTATGGAACCTATTTAAAAGAGGATGAATTTTATTTATGTTTATCTAAAGATGATAAGAAAACAGTACCTTACTTTCTAATAGGGGAAACAGAAGGAGTCATGTGGGGAGTGCTCATCCTCCTCGAAGGCTTAGATTGGGGTGTCTAAATGTGTGTGGATGTAACCAAAATGAGAAAAAGGAGAGATAGGTAGTATGTTTGATGAAAGGAACCTGGATGTTTTGGCTCTGAGTGAAACGAAGCTCAAGGGTAAAGGGGAAGAGTGGTCTGGGAATGTCTTGGGAGTAAAGTCTGGGGTTGGTGAGAGAACAAGAGCAAAGGAAGGAGTAGCACTAGTCCTGAAGCAGGAGTTGTGGGAGTATGTGATAGAGTGTAAGAAAGTAAACTCTAGATTGATATGGGCAAAACTGAAAGTGGATAGAGAGAGAGGGTGATTATTGGTGCCTATGCACCTGGTCGTGAGAAGAAAGATGATGAGAAGCAAGTGTATTAGGAGCAGCTGAGTGAGTGTGTTAACAGCTTTGATGCACAAGACCGAGTTATAGTGATGGGTGATTTGAATGCAAAGGTGAGTAATGTGTTAGTTGAGGGAATAATTGGTATACATGGGGTATTCAGCGTTGTAAATGGAAATGGTGAAGAGCTTGTAGATTTGTATGCTGAAAAGGGACTGGTGATTGGTAATACCTGGTTTAAAAAGAGAGAAATACATAAGTATATGTATGTAAGTAGGATAGATGGCTGGAGAGTGTATTTAGATTACGCGTTAATTGTTAGGCTTGTGAAAGAGAGACTTTTGGATATTAATGTGCTGAGAGGGGCAACTGGAGGGATGTCTGATCATTAACTTGTGGAGGTGAAGGTGAAGATTTGTAGAGGTTTTCAGAAAAGAAGAGAGAATGTTGGGGTGAAGAAAGTGGTGAGAGTAAGTGAGCTTGAAAAGGAAACTTGTGCAAGCAAGTGCCATGAGAGATTGAGTGCAAAATGGAAAAAGTTGAGAGCAAATGACATAAGTAGAGTGGGGGAGGAATGGGATGTATTTAGGGAAGCAGTGGTGGCTTGCGCAGAAGATGCTTGTGGCATGAGAAAAGATGGGAGATGGGCAGATTAGAAAGGGTAGTGAATGTTTGGTGGGGTGAAGAAGTAAGATTGTTAGTGAAAGAGAAGAGAGAGGCATTTGGACGAGTTTTGCAGGGAAATAGTGCAAATGAGTGGGAGATGTATAAAAGAAAGAGACAGGAGGTCAAGAGAAAGGTGCAAGAGGTGACAAAGAGGGTAAATGAGAGTTGGGATGAGAGATTATCATTAGATTTTAGGGAGGATAAAAAGATGGTTCTCAGTGAATGTAGGTTTGCGGCATGGTTCTCAGTGAATGTAGGTTTGCGGCAGGGGTGTGTGATGTCTCCATGGTTGTTTAATTTGTTTATGGATGGGGTTGTTAGGGAGGTGAATGCAAGAGTTTTGGGAAGAGGGGCAAGTATGAAGTCTGTTGTGGATGAGAGAGCTTGGGAAGTGAGTCAGTTGTTGTTCGCTGATGATACAGCGCTGGTGGCTGATTCATGTGAGAAACTGCAGAAGCTGGTGACTGAGTTTGGTAAAGTGTGTGAAAGAAGAAAGTTAAGAGTAAATGTGAATAAGAGCAAGGTTATTAGGTACAGTAGGGTTGAGGGTCAAGTCAATTGGGAGGTGAGTTTGAATGAAGAAAAACTGGAGGAAGTAAAGTGTTTTAGATATCTGGGAGTGGATCTGGCAGCGGATGGAACCATGGAAGCGGAAGTGGATCATAGGGTGGGGGAGGGGGCGAAAATTCTGGGAGCCTTGAAAAATGTGTGGAAGTTGAGAACATTATCTCGGAAAGCAAAAATGGGTATGTTTGAAGGAATAGTGGTTCCAACAATGTTGTATGGTTGCGAGGCGTTGGCTATGGATAGAGTTGTGCGCAGGAGGATGGATGTGCTGGAAATGAGATGTTTGAGGACAATGTGTGGTGTGAGGTGGTTTGATCGAGTAAGTAACGTAAGGGTAAGAGAGATGTGTGGAAATAAAAAGAGCGTGGTTGAGAGAGCAGAAGAGGGTGTTTTGAAATGGTTTGGGCACATGGAGAGAATGAGTGAGGAAAGATTGACCAAGAGGATATATGTGTCGGAGGTGGAGGGAATGAGGAGAAGTGGGAGACCAAATTGGAGGTGGAAAGATGGAGTGAAAAAGATTTTGTGTGATCGGGGCCTGAACATGCAGGAGGGTGAAAGGAGGGCAAAAGAATAGAGTGAATTGGATCGATGTGGTATACCGGGGTTGACGTGCTGTCAGTGGATTGAATCAGGGCATGTGAAGCGTCTGGAGTAAACCATGGAAAGCTGTGTAGGTATGTATATTTGCATGTGTGGACGTATGTATATACATGTGTATGGGGGTGGGTTGGGCCATTTCTTTCGTCTGTTTCCTTGCGCTACCTCGCAAATGCGGGAGACAGCGACAAAGCAAAAAAAAAAAAAGAAAAAAATAGATGTTTTGGAAGGAGGTAAATAAAGTGCATAAGACAAGAGAACAAATGGGAACATCGGTGAAGGGGGCTAAAGGGGAGGTAATAACAAGTAGTGGTGAAGTGAGAAGGAGATGGAGTGAGTATTTTGAAGGTTTGTTGAATGTGCTTGATTATAGAGTGGCAGATATAGGATATTTTGGTTGAGGTGGTGTGTGAAGTGATAGGGTCGGGGAGAATGGTTTGGTCAACAGAGAGGAGGTAGTGAAAGCTTTGCGGAAGATGAAAGCCAGCAAGGCGGCAGGTTTGGATGGTATTGCTGTGGAATTTATTAAAAAAGGGGTGACTGTTGTTGACTGGTTGGTGAGGATATTCAGTGTATGTATGGTTCATGGTGAAGTTCCTGAGGATTGGTGGAATGCATGCATAATGCCATTGTACAATGGCAAAGAGGATAAAGGTGAGTGTTCAAATTACAGAGGTATAAATTTGTTGAGTATTCCTGGGAAATTATATGGGAGGGTATTGATTGAGACGGTGAGGGCATGTACAGAGCATCAGATTGGGGAAGAGAAGTGTGGTTTCAGAAGTGGTTAAGGACGTGTGGATCAGGTGTTTGCTTTGAAGAATGTATGTGAGAAATACTTATATGGATCTGGCGAAGGCATAAGATAGAGTTGATAGAGATGCTGTGCGAAAGGTATTAAGAGTATATGGTGTGGGAGGCAAATTGTTAGAAGCAGTGAAAAGTCTTTATTGAGGATGTAAGGCATGTGTACAAGTAGGAAGAGAGGAAAGTGATTGGTTCCCAGTGAATGTCGGTTTGCGGCAGGGGTGAATGACGTCTCCATGGTTGTTTGATTTGTTTATGGATGGGGTTGTTAGGGAGGTGAATGCAAGAGTTTTGGAGAGAGGGGCAAGTATGCAGTTTGTTGTGGATGAAACGGCTGGGGAAGTGAGTCAGTTGTTGTTTGCTGATGATACAGTACTGGTGGCTGATTCAGGTGAGAAACTGCAGAAGCTGAGTTTAGTAAAGTGTGTGAAAGAAGAAAGCTGAGAATACATGTGAATAAGAGCAAGTTTATTAGGTTCGTTACGGTTGAGGGACAAGTCAATTGGGAGGGAGGTAAGTTTGAACGGAGAAACACTGGAGGAAGTTAAGTGTTTTAGATATCTGGGAGTGGATTTAGCAGCAGATGGAACCATGGAAGTGGAAGTGAGTCAGAGGGTGGGAGAAGGGGCGAAGGTTCTGGGAGTGTAGAAGAATGTGTGGAAGACGAGAATGTTATCTTGGAGAGCAAAAATGGGTATGTTTGACGGAATAGTGGTTCCAAAAATGTTATATGGTTGCGAGGCGTGGGCTATAAATAGGGTTATGCGGAGGAGGGTGGATGTGTTGGAAATGAGATGTTTTGGGGGGGGGGGGCATTTCGTTTGTGGTGGGAGGGCGACGGGAATGGATGAAGGCAGCAAGTATGAATAAGTACATGGGTATATGTCTGTGTATATATATGTTGAAATGTATAGGTATGTATATGTGTGTGTGTGTGGGCATGTATGTATATACATGTGTATGTGGGTGGGTTGGGCCATTCGTTTGTGGTGGGAAGACGACGGGAGTGGATGAATGCAGCAAGTATGAATTAGTACATGGGTATATATATATGTATATGTCTGTGTATATATATGTTGAAATGTATAGGTATGTATATGTGTGCGTGTGGGCATGTATGTATATACATGTGTATGTGGGTGGGTTGGGCCATTCGTTTGTGGTGGGAAGACGACGGGAATGGATGAAGGCAGCAAGTATGAATAAGTACATGTGTATATATATGTATATGTCTGTGTATATATATGTTGAAATGTATAGGTATGTATATGTGTATGTGTGGGCATGTATGTATGTACATGTGTATGTGGGTGTGTTGGGCCATTCTTTCATCTGTTTCCTTGCGCTACCTTGCTAACGTGGGAAACAGCGACTAAGTATAATACTGATAAAAAAAGAATGGAATGTACAGAGCATCAGATTGGGGAAGAGCATTGTGGTTTGAGAAGTGTTAGGGAATGTGTGGATCAGGTGTTTACTTTGAAGAATGTATGTGAGAAATTTATAGAAAAACGGATCTGCATGCGGCATTTATGAATCTGGAAAAGGCATATGATAAGGTTGATAGAGATGCTATGTGGAGGGTCTTGAGTATATGGTGTGGGAAGTAAGTTCCTAAAAGCAGTGAAAAGTTTTTACCAAGGGTGTTAGGCATCTGATGCTCTGTACATGCCTTCACCCTCTCAATCAATATATTCCCATACAATTTTCCAGGAATGCTCAACAAACTTGTGCCTCTGTCGTTTGAACACTCATCCTTATCCCCTTTGTCTTTGTACAGTGGCACTCTACATGTATTACACCAATCCTTGGGCACTTCACCATGATCCATACATACATTGAATATCCTTACCAACCAATCAACAACACAGTCACCCCCTTTCTCAATAAATTCCACTGCAATACCATCCAAACCCACTGCCTTGCTGGCTTTCATCTTCTGCAAGGCTTTTACCACCTCTTCTCTCTAAACCAACCTTTCTCCCTGACCCTCTCACTTTACACACCACTCCAACCAAAACACCCTACATTTGCCACTCTGTCATTAAACACATTCAACAAACCTCCAAAGTACTCACTCCATCTCCTTATCACTTGATCATTACCTGTTATCCCTCTCCCTCTTGCCTCCTTCACCGATGTTCCCATTTGTTCTCGTGTCTTTAGCACATTATTTACCTCCTTCCTAAACATCTTTTTATTCTTCCTAAAGTTTAATGATAATCTCTCACCCCAACTCTCATTTGCCCTCTTTTTCAACCCTTGCACTTTCCTCTTGACATCCTGCTGCTTTCTCTTATACATCTACCAGTCATTTGCATTCCTTCCTTGTAAGCATCATCCTAATGCATCTCTTTTCTCTTTCACAAACAACTTTACTTCCTCATTGCACCACTCACTGTCCTTTCTAATCTGCCCTCCTCCCACCTTTCTCATGCCTCATGCATCTTTAGCACATGCCATCAATGCTTCCCCAGATACATCCCATTCCTCACCCACTCCCCTCATACCATTTGCTCTCACCTTTTGCCATTCTACACTCAATCTCCTCTGGTACTTCCTCACACAAGTCTCCTTTCCAAGCTCACTTACTCTCACCACTCTCCTCTCCCCCAAAATCTCTCTACCTTGTTGAAAACCTCTGCAAATCTTCACCTTTACCTCTACAAGATAGTGATCAGACATCCCTCCAGTTGCCTCTCTCAGCACATTAACATCCAAATGTCTCTCTTTTACATTCCCATCAATTAACACATAAACCAATAATGCCCTTTGACCATCTAACATACATTTATTTATTTATTTTTTATTATACTTTGTTGCTGTCTCCCGCGTTAGCGAGGTAGCGTAAGGGAACAGACGAAAGAATGTATCAACCCACCCACATACACATGTATATACATACACGTCCACACAAGCACATATACATACCTCTACATTTCAACGTATTCATATATATACATATACACAGACATATACATATATTTATACACATACACAGACATATACATATATACACATGTACATAATTCATACTTGCTGCCTTTATTCATTCCTGTCGCCACCCCACCATACATGAAATGACAACCCCCTCCCCCCGCATGCATGCAAGGTAGCACTAGGAAAAGACAGCAAAGGCTACATTCGTTCACACTCAGTCTCTAGCTGTCATGTATAATGCACTGAAACCACAGCTCCATTTCCACATCCAGGCCCCACAAAACTTTCCATGGTTTACCCCAGATGCTTCACATGCCCTGGTTCAGTCCAGTGACTGCACATTGACCCCGGTATACCACATCGTTCCTATGCACTCTATTCCTTGCACACCTTTCACCCTCCTGCATGTTCAGGCCCCGATCACTTAGAATCTTTTTCACTCCATCCTTCCACCTCCAGTTTGGTCTCCCACTTCTCCTTGTTCCCTTCACCTCTGACACATATATCCGCTTTGTCAGTCTTTTCTCACTCATTTTTTTATCACATATCTCTCTTACCCTTTCTTTACTTACTTGATCAAACCACCTCACACCACGTATTGTCCTCAAACATCTCATTTCCAACACATCCACCCTCCTCCGCACAACCCTATGTATAGCTCATGCCTCGCAACCATATAACACTGTTGGAACCACTATTCCTTCAAATGCATTCATTTTTGCTTTCTGAGATAATGTTCTAACCTTCCACACATTTTTCAACGCTCTCAGAACTTTTGCCCCTTCCCCTACTGTGTGACTCACTTCCGCTTCCATAGTTCCATCCGCTGCCAAATCCACTCCCAGATGTTTGAAACACTCCACTTCCTCCAGTTTTTCTCCATTCAAACATACCTCCTAGTTGACTTGTCCCTCAACCCTACCGTACCTTATAACCTTGCTCTTATTCACATTTACTCTCAGCTTTCTTCTTTCACACATTTTACCAAACTCAGTCACCAGCTCCTGCAGTTTCTCACCTGAATCAGCCGCCAGCGCTGTATCATCAGTGAACAACAACAGACTCTTTTCCCAAGCCCCCTCATCCACAACAGACTGCATACTTGCCCCTCTTTCCAAAACTCTTGCATTTACCTCCCTAACAATCCCATCCATAAACAAATTAAACAACCATGGAGACATCAGGCACCCCTGCTGCAAACTGACATTCACTGGGAACCAGTCACTTTCCTCTCTTCCTACTCGTATACATTCCTTACATCCTTGATAAAAACTTTTCACTGCTTGTAGCAACTTGCCTCCCGCACCATATACTCTTAATACCTTCCACAGAGCATCTCTTTCAACTCTGTCATATGCCCTCTCCAGATCCATAAATGCTACATACAAATCCATTTGTTTTTCTAAGTATTTCTTACATACATTTTTGAAAGAAAACACCTGATCCACACATCCTTTACCACTTCTGAAACCACACTGCTCTTCCCCAATCTGATTCTCTGTACAAGGCATGCACAGAGAATCAGATTGGGGAAGAGCATCTCCTTCTCACATTACCACTATTTGTTATTGCCTCCCCATTAGCCCCCTTTACCGATGTTCCCATTTGTTCTATTGTCTTATGCACTTTATTTTTTTTTTTTTTTTTTTTTTTTTTTTTTTATACTTTGTCGCTGTCTCCCGCGTTTGCGAGGTAGCGCAAGGAAACAGACGAAAGAAATGGCCCAACCCCCCCCCATACACATGTACATACACACGTCCACACACGCAAATATACATACCTACACAGCTTTCCATGGTTTACCCCAGACGCTTCACATGCCCCGACTCAATCCACTGACAACACGTCAACCCCTGTATACCACATCGCTCCAATTCACTCTATTCCTTGCCCTCCTTTCACCCTCCTGCATGTTCAGGCCCCGATCACACAAAATCTTTTTCACTCCATCTTTCCACCTCCAATTTGGTCTCCCTCTTCTCCTCGTTCCCTCCACCTCCGACACATATATCCTCTTGGTCAATCTTTCCTCACTCATTCTCTCCATGTGCCCAAACCATTTCAAAACACCCTCTTCTGCTCTCTCAACCACGCTCTTTTTATTTCCACACATCTCTCTTACCCTTACGTTACTTACTCGATCAAACCACCTCACACCACACATTTTCCTCAAAACATCTTTTTATTCTCCCTAAAATTTAATGGTACTCTCTCACCCAACTCTCATTTGCCCTCTTTTTCACCTCTTGCACCTTTCTCTTGACCTCCTGCCTCTTTCTTTTATACATCTTCCACTCATTTGCACTATTTCCCTGCAAAAATCGTCCAAATGCCTCTCTCTCCTCTTTCACTAATAATCTTACTTCTTCATCCCACCACTCACTACCCTTTGTAATCTGCCCACCTTCCACACTTCTCATGCCACAAGCATCTTTTGCACAAGCCATCACTGCTTCCCTATATATATCCCATTCCTCCCCCACTCCCTTTACGTCCTTTGCTCTCACATTTTTCCATTCTGCACTCAGTCTGTCCTGGTACTTCCTCACACAAGTCTCCTTCCCAAGCTTACTTACTTTCCTCACTCTTTTCACCCCAACATTCTCTCTTCTTTTTTGAAAACCTCTACAAATCTTCACCTTTGCCTCCACAAGATAATGATCAGACATCCCTCCTGTTGCACCTCTCAGGACATTAACATCCAGAAGTCTCTCTTTCATGCGCCTATCAATTAACATGTAATCCAATAACACTCTCTGGCCATCTCTCCTATTTACATATGTATATTTATGTATATCTCTCTTTTTAAGCCAGTTATTCCCAGTCACCAGTCCTTTTTCAGCACACATTTCTACAAGCTCTTCACCAATTCCATTTACAACTGTGAACACCCCATGTACACCAGTTATTCCTTCAACTGTCACATTACTCATCTTTGCATTCAAATCACCTATCACTATAGCCTGGTCTCGTTCATCAAAAGTGGTAACACACTCACTCAGCTGCTCCCAAAACTCTTGCCTCTCATGATCTGTCTTCTCATGCCCAGGTGCATAGGCACCAATAATCACCCATCTCTCTCCATCCACTTTCAGTTTTACCCATACTCCTATGACTTATGCATATCTCTCTTTTTAAATCAGGTATTCCCAATCGCCAGTCTTTTTTCAGCACTCAGTTCCACAAGCTCTTCACCATTTCCATTCACAACACAGAATACCCCATGTACGCCAGTTATACCCTCTACTGCCACATTACTCACCTTCGCATCTAAATCACCCATCACTACCACCCGGTCTTGTGTGCCAAAGCTGATGACACACTTACTCAGCGGCTCCCAAAACACTTGCCTCTCATGATCTTTCTTCTCATGACCAGGTGCATTAGCACCAATAATCACCCATCTCTCTCCATCCACTTTCAGTTTTACCCACATCACTCTAGAATTTACTTTCTTACACTCTTATCACACTCCCACAACTCCTGTTTCAGGAGTAGTGCTACTCCTTCCTTAGCTTCTCCTCTCACCAACCCCTGACTTTACTCCCAAGATGTTTCCAAACCATTCTTTCCCTTTACCCTTGAGCTTCATTTCACTCAGAACCAGAACATCCAGGTTTCTTTCCTCAAACATACTACCTTTCTCTCCTTTCTTCTCATCTTGGATAAATCCACACACATTCACACACCCCAATCTGATCCTTTGAGGAGGATGCGCACTCCCCACTTGACTCCTTCAACTATTTCCCCTTTTAGAATTGGAAATACAAGGAGGGGAGGGTTCCCAGCCCCCTCTCCTGCCCCCTTTAGTCTCCTTCTATGACACGGAAGGAAGACATGGGAAGTATGCCCTACATACAGTGTGATGCATCATTTAAAGATGTTAGTAAACAAAATAAAAGTTACTCACCCCTCCTTAGTACTGAAGGCACTTTGGAACAGATGCTGCATGATGCTAAAGGTATGTAAGGTCAAGGTTGTTCTGAATGTCCTGGATGGCGTCCTGGAGCTTAGGAATGCTGGATATATCCCACCCACACAGCTTTGACTTTGTAATCAACCACAAGTTCTCAGTAGCGTTAAAGACAGGTGAGTTATCTTGCCAGTCCTGAATGTGTGTCACACCACAAAATGCAAATCAGCCACATATATATTTAGCAGTGTGGCACAATGCACCATCATGCATAGGAATATCACAACCAGTCTTCTCAAAACAGTCAGGTAATTCACCACAGAATGGGTCCAGGTATCAATTCTCATTTATGGTCACATTTTGAGGTAAAAACACTAGGCTTCCAGTGCCATTATAGCCAAAAGCCTCCTAAACCATATGTGAGTCTGGAAATTTTACATGTGTTTGAATGTACTTAGGGTTGTACAGGTCACTACCTGGCCTCCGGTACACTTTTCCTCTACATTTGCCACTAACATCAAATATAGCCTCACCAGACCACAACACTTTCTTCCACTTTTCGTTGTCCCACTGCAAATATTTTTAGGCTAATGCGAGTCTATTCTTGCGCTGGCAGTGTGTCAGAAGTGGTTTCTTGTGTAGCATACACCTCTTGAATTTCAAGTCATCTTGAAGCCAGTTACAAATAGTATGTACATACACATGACCAAGTAGCCTAGGATTGTCTTCCTTTAACTGTCATGCTGAAATACATGGATTCTTGTCGAGTGGATATTGGATAATCTTCAGAGTGCATTAGGAAGTGGCACAAGGTCATTCAGGCTGTTTCATCTGGGTAGGAATATTAATTCCACCACTGTCAAGAAAGAGCTTTTTCCATCTTTGCACACTTCGCAGTGCCAACCCTGTAGTTTCAGCTATTTCTTTATTACTCATCCATGTCTTGTACAAGGGCACTATAGCAGCAATATCCTTTTTAAGACAAGTCCTTAGGCCATGAATTGCAACACATATGGTAAGGGTAAAAAAGCAGGTGTTTGGAAGACAGCAGAAAAAAAAAACACCTCAGTAGTTTCAGGCAGACTGACCACCACCTGTTGCTATGCTGCCCCCTCCCTTACCAACATCCATGAGCTGACCCTATATTTTTCATCATTTCAGAGTCATGTTTTGTGAGTATGATACAAATGGCTGAAAAATACTGGCATGGGCCCTATCACATCACTTATTTCTGCCCCACAAAACTTTCCATGGTTTACCCCAGATGCTTCACATGCCCTGGTTCAGTCCAGTGACTGCACATTGACCCCGGTATACCACATCGTTCCTATTCACTCTATTCCTTGCACACCTTTCACCCTCCTGCATGTTCAGGCCCCGATCACTTAGAATCTTTTTCACTCCATCCTTCCATCTCCAGTTTGGTCTCCCACTTCTCCTTGTTCCCTTCACCTCTGACACATATATCCGCTTTGTCAGTCTTTTCTCACTCATTTTTTTATCACATATCTCTCTTACCCTTTCTTTACTTACTTGATCAAACCACCTCACACCACGTATTGTCCTCAAACATCTCATTTCCAACACATCCACCCTCCTCCGCACAACCCTATGTATAGCTCATGCCTCGCAACCATATAACACTGTTGGAACCACTATTCCTTCAAATGCATTCATTTTTGCTTTCTGAGATAATGTTCTAACCTTCCACACATTTTTCAATGCTCTCAGAACTTTCGCCCCTTCCCCTACTGTGTGACTCACTTCCGCTTCCATAGTTCCATCTGCTGCCAAATCCACTCCCAGATGTTTGAAACACTCCACTTCCTCCAGTTTTCTCCATTCAAACATACCTCCTAGTTGACTTGTCCCTCAACCCTACCGTACCTTATAACCTTGCTCTTATTCACATTTACTCTCAGCTTTCTTCTTTCACACATTTTACCAAACTCAGTCACCAGCTCCTGCAGTTTCTCACCTGAATCAGCCGCCAGCGCTGTATCATCAGTGAACAACAACAGACTCTTTTCCCAAGCCCCCTCATCCACAACAGACTGCATACTTGCCCCTCTTTCCAAAACTCTTGCATTTACCTCCCTAACAATCCCATCCATAAACAAATTAAACAACCATGGAGACATCAGGCACCCCTGCTGCAAACTGACATTCACTGGGAACCAGTCACTTTCCTCTCTTCCTACTCGTATACATTCCTTACATCCTTGATAAAAACTTTTCACTGCTTGTAGCAACTTGCCTCCCACACCATATACTCTTAATACCTTCCACAGAGCATCTCTTTCAACTCTGTCATATGCCCTCTCCAGATCCATAAATGCTACATACAAATCCATTTGTTTTTCTAAGTATTTCTTACATACATTTTTGAAAGAAAACACCTGATCCACACATCCTTTACCACTTCTGAAACCACACTGCTCTTCCCCAATCTGATTCTCTGTACAAGGCATGCACAGAGAATCAGATTGGGGAAGAGCATCTCCTTCTCACATTACCACTATTTGTTATTGCCTCCCATTAGCCCCCTTTACCGATGTTCCCATTTGTTCTATTGTCTTATGCACTTTATTTACCTCCTCAAAATATCTTTTTATTCTCCCTAAAATTTAATGATACTCTCTCACCCAACTCTCATTTGCCCTCTTTTTCACCTCTTGCACCTTTCTCTTGACCTCCTGCCTCTTTCTTTTATACATCTTCCACTCATTTGCACTATTTCCCTGCAAAAATCGTCCAAATGCCTCTCTCTCCTCTTTCACTAATAATCTTACTTCTTCATCCCACCACTCACTACCCTTTGTAATCTGCCCACCTTCCACACTTCTCATGCCACAAGCATCTTTTGCACAATCCATCACTGCTTCCCTATATATATCCCATTCCTCCCCCACTCCCTTTACGTCCTTTGCTCTCACATTTTTCCATTCTGCACTCAGTCTGTCCTGGTACTTCCTCACACAAGTCTCCTTCCCAAGCTTACTTACTTTCCTCACTCTTTTCACCCCAACATTCTCTCTTCTTTTTTGAAAACCTCTACAAATCTTCACCTTTGCCTCCACAAGATAATGATCAGACATCCCTCCTGTTGCACCTCTCAGGACATTAACATCCAGAAGTCTCTCTTTCATGCGCCTATCAATTAACATGTAATCCAATAACACTCTCTGGCCATCTCTCCTATTTACATATGTATATTTATGTATATCTCTCTTTTTAAGCCAGTTATTCCCAGTCACCAGTCCTTTTTCAGCACACATTTCTACAAGCTCTTCACCAATTCCATTTACAACTGTGAACACCCCATGTACACCAGTTATTCCTTCAACTGTCACATTACTCATCTTTGCATTCAAATCACCTATCACTATAGCCTGGTCTCGTTCATCAAAAGTGGTAACACACTCACTCAGCTGCTCCCAAAACTCTTGCCTCTCATGATCTGTCTTCTCATGCCCAGGTGCATAGGCACCAATAATCACCCATCTCTCTCCATCCACTTTCAGTTTTACCCATACTCCTATGACTTATGCATATCTCTCTTTTTAAATCAGGTATTCCCAATCGCCAGTCTTTTTTCAGCACTCAGTTCCACAAGCTCTTCACCATTTCCATTCACAACACAGAATACCCCATGTACGCCAGTTATACCCTCTACTGCCACATTACTCACCTTCGCATCTAAATCACCCATCACTACCACCCGGTCTTGTGTGCCAAAGCTGATGACACACTTACTCAGCTGCTCCCAAAACACTTGCCTCTCATGATCTTTCTTCTCATGACCAGGTGCATAAGCACCAATAATCACCCATCTCTCTCCATCCACTTTCAGTTTTACCCACATCACTCTAGAATTTACTTTCTTACACTCTTATCACACACTCCCACAACTCCTGTTTCAGGAGTAGTGCTACTCCTTCCTTAGCTTCTCCTCTCACCAACCCCTGACTTTACTCCCAAGATGTTTCCAAACCATTCTTTCCCTTTACCCTTGAGCTTCATTTCACTCAGAACCAGAACATCCAGGTTTCTTTCCTCAAACATACTACCTTTCTCTCCTTTCTTCTCATCTTGGATAAATCCACACACATTCACACACCCCAATCTGATCCTTTGAGGAGGATGCGCACTCCCCACTTGACTCCTTCAACTATTTCCCCTTTTAGAATTGGAAATACAAGGAGGGGAGGGTTCCCACCCCCCTCTCCTGCCCCCTTTAGTCTCCTTCTGTGACGCGGAAGGAAGACATGGGAAGTATGCCCTACATACAGTGTGATGCATCATTTAAAGATGTTAGTAAACAAAATAAAAGTTACTCACCCCTCCTTAGTACTGAAGGCACTTTGGAACAGATGCTGCATGATGCTAAAGGTTACATATGTAAGGTCAAGGTTGTTCTGAATGTCCTGGATGGCGTCCTGGAGCTTAGGAATGCTGGATATATCCCACCCACACAGCTTTGACTTTGTAATCAACCACAAGTTCTCAGTAGCGTTAAAGACAGGTGAGTTATCTTGCCAGTCCTGAATGTGTGTCACACCACAAAATGCAAATCAGCCACATATATATTTAGCAGTGTGGCACAATGCACCATCATGCATAGGAATATCACAACCAGTCTTCTCAAAACAGTCAGGTAATTCACCACAGAATGGCTCCAGGTATCAATTCTGATTTATGGTCACATTTTGAGGTAGAAACACTAGGCTTCCAGTGCCATTATAGCCAAAAGCCTCCTAAACCATATGTGAGTCTGGAAATTTTACATGTGTTTGAATGTACTTAGGGTTGTACAGGTCACTACCTGGCCTCCGGTACACTTTTCCTCTACATTTGCCACTAACATCAAATATAGCCTCACCAGACCACAACACTTTCTTCCACTTTTCGTTGTCCCACTGCAAATATTTTTAGGCTAATGCGAGTCTATTCTTGTGCTGGCAGTCTGTCAGAAGTGGTTTCTTGTGTAGCATACACCTCTTGAATTTCAAGTCATCTTGAAGCCAGTTACAAATAGTATGTACATACACATGACCAAGTAGCCTAGGATTGTCTTCCTTTAACTGTCATGCTGAAATACATGGATTCTTGTCGAGTGGATATTGGATAATCTTCAGAGTGCATTGGGAAGTGGCACAATGTCATTCAGGCTGTTTCATCTGGGTAGGAATATTAATTCCACCACTGTCAAGAAAGAGCTTTTTCCATCTTTGCACACTTCGCAGTGCCAACCCTGTAGTTTCAGCTATTTCTTTATTACTCATCCATGTCTTGTACAAGGGCACTATAGCAGCAATATCCTTTTTAAGACAAGTCCTTAGGCCATGAATTGCAACACATATGGTTAGGGTAAAAAAGCAGGTGTTCGGAAGACAGCAGAAAAAAAAAACACCTCAGTAGTTTCAGGCAGACTGACCACCACCTGTTGCTATGCTGCCCCCTCCCTTACCAACATCCATGAGCTGACCCTATATTTTTCATCATTTCAGAGTCATGTTTTGTGAGTATGATACAAATGGCTGAAAAATACTGGCATGGGCCCTATCACATCACTTATTTCTGCCCCACAGGAAACAGCATTGCCACCCCTTGTGTCAGCAATGGTAACGCTAGGACAACAGACCAAAAAAAAAAAAGGCACATTCGCTCACCCTCAGTCTCACCACAGCTCTCTATCCACATCCAGGCCCACAGACCTTTCCATGGTTTACCCCAGATGTTTCACATGCCCTGGTCCAGTTCATTAGCAGCACATCGACCCTGGCATACCACATCATTCCACTTTACTCTGTTCCCTGCTTGCCTCCCACCCTTCTGCATGTTCAGGCTCCAATCGCTCAAAATCTTTCCCACTCCATCCTTCCACCTCCAGTTTGGTCTCCCACTTCTCCTTGTTCCCTTCACCTCTGACATATATATCCTCTTCGTCAACCTTTCCTCACTCTTTCTCTCCTTATATCCATACCATTTCAATACACCCTCATCTGCTTTCTCAATCACTCTTTTTTTTTTTTTTTCATTACCACATGTTTCCCTTACCCTTTCATTACTTACTTGATCAAACCACCTAACACCACATCTTGTCCTCAAACATTTCATTTCCAACACATCCACCCTCTTCCATACAACCCTATGTATATCCCATGCTTCGCATCCATATAATGTTGGAACCACTATTCCTTCAAACATACCCATTTTCTCTCCGAGATAACGTTCTCTCATCCCTAACAGACTGCATACTTTCCCTTTTCTCGAAAACTCTTGCATTTATCTCCTCCCTAACTACCTCATCCATCCATAAACAAATACAGCAACCATGGGGACATCACACACCCTTGCCGCAGACCGACCTTCACTGGGAACCAATCACTCTTCTCTCTTCCTACTCGTACACATGCCTTACACCCTTGATAAAAACTTCTCGCTGCTTCTAGCAGCTTACCTCCCGCACCATATACTCTTAAGACCTTCCACAAAGCATCTCTTATCAACCCTATCATATGCCTTTTCCAGAACCATAAATGCCACATACTAATTCATCTGTTTTTCTAAGTATTTCTCACACATTCTTTAAAGCAAGCACCTGATTCACACATCCTCTACCACTTCTGAAACCGTACTGCTCCTCCCCAGTCTGATACTCTGTACATTCCTTCACCCTCTCAGTCAATCCCATTCCATACAATTTTCCAGGAGTGCTCAACAAACTTATGCCTCTTTAGTTTGAACACTCACCTTTATCCCTTTGTCTTTTTATAATGGCACTACACATGCAATCTTCCAATCCTCAGGCACTTCACCATGATCCATACATACATTGAATATCCTTACCAACCAATCAACACAGTCACCCCTTTTCTTAATGTATTCAACTGCAGTACCATCCAAACCCGCTGCCTTGTCGGATTTCATCTTCCACAAGGCTTTCACCACTTTCACCTCTTCGCCAAATCACTGACACTTCACTCTCCACCCTGACCAAACACCATACATCTGCCACTCTATCATCAAACTCATTCAACAAACTTTTAGAATACTCATTCCGTTTCCTCCTCACTTCATCACTACCTGTTAACACTTCCTCCTTGTCCCTTCACAGATGTTCCCATTTGTTCTCGTCTTATGTACGTTTTTTACCTCCTTGCAAAACATCTTTTTTTATTCTCTCTAAAGTTTAATGATACTCTCTCGCCCCAACTTTCACTTGCCCTTTCTTTCAACCCTTCCACCTTCCTCTTGGCCTGCTGCCGCTTTCTCTTATACATCTCCCAGTCATTTGCACTCCTTCCTTGTAAGTATTGTCTTTTCTCTTTCACTAACAATGTTACTTCTTCATCCCACCACTCACTACCCTCTCTAATTGGCCCACCTCCCACCTTTCTCATGTCACATGCATCTTTTGCATATGCCATCACTGCTTTCGTAAATACATCCCATTCCTCACCCACTCCTCGCATGTCATTTGCTCTCACCTTTTGCCATTTTACACTCAAAATCTCCTGGTACTTCCTCACACAAGTCTCCTTTCCAGTTTCACTTACTGTCACCACTGTCTTCTCCCTGACATTCTTTTTCCTTTTTTTGAAAACATCTACAAATCTTCACCTTCGCCTCCACAAGATTGTGATTAGACGCCCCTCTCAGCACATCAACATTCAAAAGTCTCTCTTTTATACGCCTATCATTTAACATGTAATCTAATAATGCCCTTTGACCATCTCTCCTACTTCCGTGTGTAAAGTTATGTATATCTTTCTTTTAAAACCAAGTATTCCCAATCACCAGTCTTTTTTCAGCACACAAATCCACAAGCTCTTCCATTTCCATTCACAACACTGGATACCCCATGTACACCAATTACACCCCCAACTGCCACATTACTCACCTTCGCATTTAAATCACCTATCACTAATACCCTGTCTTGTGCACCAAAACTGCTGACACACTCACTCAGCTCCTCCCATAACACTTGCCTCTCAAGATCTTTCTTTTCATGAACAGGTGTATAAGCACCAATAATCACCCATCTCTCTTTATTAACTTTCAGTTTTACCCACATCAATCTATAATTTACTTCCTTACACTCTTTCACACACTCCTACAACTGCTCTCCCTGGGATAGGGGAGTAAGAATACCTCCCATGTAGAAGATGGGGGGGGAATTCAACCCTCCTGTTTTAACTTTTCCTAAAGAAGGAACAGAGAAGGGGGCCAATTGAGGATTTTCCCCTCTAAGGCTCAGTCATCTGTTCTTGATGCTACCTTGCTGATGCGGGAAATGGCGAATATGTATGGGGAAAATATACATATATGTACATACATACATACATATACATACATACCCATTTTATCAACCAACTAGTGGTGGATTAACAGGTGGGTCGACCGAGGACCGACTGGTACAGCTTAGATTTAAAGTGATGAGCCTGACCATGGGCAGCCCATGAATGCATCACAGTCATGAACACTAACTGCTACACCAGGCAGGATAAATATATTTGTTAAGGTGTATAAGGGAGTGGTGGGTGGCAGGGTGATGACGTGTGCAAAGCAACCTGAGTGCACAGGAGCAATGTGGCTTCAGGAGAGGTAGGGAGTTTGTGGACCTGATTTTTGCTTTGTTGAATATGTGTAATAAATAACTGGAGAAAGAGTGGGAGGTAGTAGTTGGTAGGCAGCCATTGGCGAGGGAAATTTATTACTGTTACTACCTGCCAGGGTATCAGGAGGATGATTGACAATCTTTTCTGTCTGTCTCAACCACACATAGATTGCTTGCATTCTGTCCACAAACATACAGTCTCTCCATTTTACTCATAATACTATTCTGTGTAATATAATACTATTCTGCATAGCCAAGAGCTATACACTGTCCTTAGAGTTATGGAGACTTTTGCCATGGCTATACCCTTAAGTGAGTTCCCTGAGGGAACTAGCATCAGAGATATAGTTGGATAGGTAGAAGGGGATTTGTATGTGGCATTTATGGATTGAAGAATGTGCATCTTAGAGTGATGAAGAGGTCTTGTGGAAGGCGCAAGAAATTCAAAGGGTAAAGGGGGGGTTTATAAATGTAGTCTTGCAATTTTACCAAACAAGTAGGGCATGCGTGTGAATAAGAAGGGAGGAGGATAAGTATTTCCCAGGAAGATTGGTCTGCATCATGGTTATGTGATTTTACCATGAATGTTTATGTTCACTGTGCCTACTTGTGGTTATACCACAAGTGAAAAGTTATCTCTTGCATGGCTGTATCATCATCAGTTCATAAAAGAGGGTACAGTCTCTTAAAGAAATTTCTTATATCAAAGGAGATCATTACTTCCCTGCCATAAAGCTGTAGGAAATCCATAAAAAATTATCCTGGTGTTATGTTATATTGATGATAATACTGATTCATATAACATGTACTCCAGCAGAAATACTGAACACTTGCCCAACAGTTGCCTTGCAATCTCTGCACATAGATGCACACACAACATCACTACCTAAGGTCCCATCTAGTGGACATGGATTGTTTCATGAGCACTGCCTGAGTTTCATCAAGATATAAGGGAATACTGGGGCAGGAGTAAGTGCAGGATCCTTTCAAGAAAGGGACCATGGGGTTAATTGTAGTAAGCATAATGTATGCGAGTAGGAAGATAAGAGGGTGAGTAGTTTCAGTGAAAGCAAGTCTGTAGAAAGTGTGTTTGATGTTACCGTGGCCTTTTAATTTGTTTATGGTTGGGTGGTGAGGAAAACAAATGCAAGGGTCATGGAGAGAAGAGCAGGTATGCACTCTGTTGGGGAATGTCTTTCATTGTTTGCTGATGGCACATCACTAGTGGCAGATTTGAAAGTGAAACTGTAGAAGCTGGTGTCTGAGTTTGGTGGAATGTGTGAAAGGATAAAGTTGAGAGTAGATGTGAATAAAGGCAAGGTTATTAGGTGTAGCACTGCAAAGAGCCTGGTTTGTTAGGATGTGAGTTTGAATGGGTTTGTTAGGATGTAAGTGTGAATGGAGATGACTAGGAGGGAGTGAAGTGTTGTAGGTGTGGACATGGCAGCAAATGGAACCATAGGAGCAGAGTTAAGGCACAGGTTAGGTGACGGGGGCAAAAATCCTGTACACTGAGGTAGGCAAAGTTAGGCATGATTGAAGGTATAGTAGTCCCGAGAGTATTGCATGGATGCAAGGCATGTGCTCAAGATGAGAATGTATAAAGGATGAATGTGTCAGAAATGAAATACTTGAGTAAAATGTATGGTGTGAGGAGGATTAATTAGGCAAATAATGATAGGATAAGAAAGATATTTGGTAATGAGAAGAGTATAGTTAAGAGCTGAAGAGGGTATGCTAAAATGGCTTAAACATATGGATAGAATGAGTAAAGAGAAGTTGAAAAAGAGGGTATATATGTCATAAGCAAAGGGGACAAGGAGAAGGTGGAGGCCAAGTTGGAGATGGAAGAACAAAGCAAAAAAGGTTTTGAGTGCTCGGGGCATGAACATGCAGGTTGGTGTAACATGCACAGAATAGAGTGAATTGAAGTGATGTGATATGCAGGGGCAGTGTGCTATCAGACAACAGTACCAAAGTATGTGAAGCAGTTTGGAAATCACTGAAAAGTCTGTGGATCCTTGTTGTGGATAATGGGCTTTTTTTTCAGTGCATTATGCATGACTGCTTGAGAGTTGTTGCAGGCAAAGCATGCCATTTCTCTGTATATAGAGCTACCTCCTTAATGTAGGAAAAGCAAATATGTATGAAAAATAAGATAGATAGATAGATATAGATATATGCATGCACATAGATGAATCTCGAAATACATCGTTGACTAGTTCCTGCTTATAATCTTTGTAAAGTAGTATTGGATTTTGATCAAAGTCCATAATTTTGTGTATCCTGGGCTTAGGTTCAGAGTTCACTTATGATTATATATATGTTCAATACAGGGAAAGACCACTGTAGTCCTTAGGTCTCATCTCTTAACTGAGTGCATGAGACCCATCTCTTAATTTTTCATTACTGTTATTGTTGACAACTTTATACTGCTTAACTCTTCTTGCTGCCAAAATTTCTTCACATCTTTCTTTATTTACGACTTTGATCATTATTATTGAAGTATATCTTCACATTTTTGGAAAATAATTTCTTGCTTTGTTTCTTGTTCTGCACTTTTATGATACCTGAAATAGCTATTCATCTCTTTAATTGCGAAATTGATTTACAATCTTGATGATTGTAATCATGTTTTCTTTTCTTCCTTCTTTCTTCCAGCGTGGGCAAATCCATGGCCGTTAACTTCTTCCTGTAGCTCAGCTCCCCTATTTCAGGTACAATCTTTGTTGCCCTCTGATGCATTTCTAATATGGGTCTAATATATGTTGATATACTTTTTGAGCATTTCTTTGTCTGTGTATGGCTTAGGACACATCTTGTGTTGATTGATAGGTAATTTGGTATCTTGATAATTGCATGATGAATTACTTGTCATGTCCCACATGTGTATATGTGAAACTTAGTTTTTTGGGTCAGAATGCTATAAAAATGAGCATTTGATATGGATAACTTGCAATTTTAGTTTTAGGAGAAACTACATTAGGAAAATGGAATCAAGTATAGACATGAAGAAATCTTTAGAAAGTCATATGGATGATTGTTGTATAAGATAGTCTGACTTAGTTGAAAGCATGGCAAATGAAAGAATGATCAAGAAAATTTGTGGTAGTGTAAGTGCTGTCAATCGATTGAACTAGGGCATGTGAAGCATCTGAGGTAAACCATGGAAAGTTTTGTGGGGCCTGGATGTGTAAAGGGACCGTGGTTTCGGTGCATTATACATGACAGCTAGAGACTGAGTGTGAACAAATGTGGCCTTTGTTGTCTTTTCCTAGCACTACCTCGCGGGCATGTGGGGGAGGGGGGTTGTCATTTCATGTGTGGTGGGGTGGCGATGGGAATGAATAAAGGCAGCAAGTATGAATTATGTACATGTGTATATATGTATATGTGCGTGTGTGGACATGTATGTATATGCATGTGTATGTGGGTGGCTTGGGCCATTCTTTTTGTCTGTTTCCTTGCTCTGGCTTGCGAGTGTGGGAGACAGCGACAGAGTATAATAATAGAAAAATATATATAAGTATTTTTATTTATTTACTTATTTTGCTTTGTCGCTGTCTCCCGCGTTAGCGAGGTAGCGCAAGGAAACAGACAAAAGAATGGCCCAACCCACCCACATACACATGTATATACATACACGTCCACACACCCAAATATACTTACCCATACATCTCAATGTACACATATATATACACACAGAGACACATACATATATACACATGCACACAATTCACACTGTCTGTCTTTATTCGTTCCCATCGCCACCTTGCCACACATGGAATAACATCCCCCTCCCCCCTCATGTGTGCGAGGTAGCGCTAGGAAAAGACAACAAAGGCCCCATTCGTTCACACTCAGTCTCTAGCTGTCATGCAATAATGCCCGAAACCACAGCTCCCTTTCCACATCCAGGCCCCACACAACTTCCCATGGTTTACCCCAGACGCTTCACATGCCCTGATTCAATCCATTGACAGCACGTCGACCCCGGTATGCCACATCGATCCAATTCACTCCATTCCTTGCCCACCTTTCACCCTCCTGCATGTTCAGGCCCCGATCACTCAAAATCTTTTTCACTCCATCTTTCCACCTCCAATTTGGTCTCCCACTTCTCCTCGTTCCCTCCACTTCCGACACATATATCCTCTTGGTCAATCTTTCCTCACTCATTCTCACGTGCCCAAACCATTTCAAAACACCCTCTTCTGCTCTCTCAACCACACTCTTTATTTCCACACATCTCTCTTACCCTTACATTACTTACTTGATCAAACCACCTCACACCACGTATTGTCCTCAAACATCTCATTTCCAGCACATCCACCCTCCTGCACACAACTCTATCCATAGCCCACGCCTCGCAAGCATACAACAATGTTGGAACCACTATTCCTTCAAACATAGCCATTTTTGCTTTCCAAGATAATGTTCTCGACTTCCACACATTCTTCAAGGCTCCCAGGATTTTCGCCCCCTCCCCCACCCTATGATTCACTTCCACTTCCATGGTTCCATCCGCTGCCAGATCCACTCCCAGATATCTAAAACACTTTACTTCCTCCAGTTTTTCTCCATTCAAACTTACCTCCCAATTGACTTGACCCTCAACCCTACTGTACCTAATAACCTTGCTCTTATTCACATTTACTCTTAACTTTCTTCTTTCACACACTTTACCAAACTCAGTCACCAGCTTCTGCAGTTTCTCACATGAATCAGCCACCAGCACTGTATCATCAGCAAACAACAACTGACTCACTTCCCAAGCTCTCTCATCCCCAACAGACTTCATACTTGCCCCTCTTTCCAAAACTCTTGCATTCACCTCCCTAACAACCCCATCCATAAACAAATTAAACAACCATGGAGACATCACACACCCCTGCCGCGAACCTACATTCACTGAGAACCAATCACTTTCCTCTCTTCCTACACGTACACATGCCTTACATCCTCGATAAAAACTTTTCACTGCTTCTAACAACTTGTCTCCCACACCATATATTCTTAGTACCTTCCAAAGAGCATCGCTATCAACTCTATCATATGCCTTCTCAAGATCCATAAATGCTACATACAAATCCATTTGCTTTTCTAAGTATTTCTCACATACATTCTTCAAAGCAAACACCTGATCCACACATCCTCTACCACTTCTGAAACCACACTGCTCTTCCCCAATCTGATGCTCTGTACATGCCTTCACCCTCTCAATCAATACCCCCCCATATACTTTCCCAGGAATACTCAACAAACTTATACCTCTGTAATTTGAGCACTAACTCTTATCCCCTTTGCCTTTGTACAATGGCACTATGCATGCATTCCGCCAATCCTCAAGCACCTCACCATGAATCATACATACATTAAATAACCTTACCAACTAGTCAACAATACAGTCACCCCCTTTTTTAATAAATTCCACTGCAATACCATCCAAACCTGCTGCCTTGCTAGCTTTCATCTTCCGCAAAGCTTTTACTATCTCTTCTCTGTTTACTAAATCATTTTCCCCAAACCTCTCACTTTGCACACCACCTTGACCAAAACACCCTATATCTGCCACTCTGTCATCAAACACATTCAACAAACATTCAAAATACTCACTGCAGAAGCTGGTGACTGAGTTTGGTAAAGTGTGTGAAAGAAGAAAGCTAAGAGTAAATGTGAATAAGAGTAAGGTTATTAGGTACAGTAGGGTGGAGGGTCAAATTAATTGGGAGGTAAGTTTGAATGGAGAAAAACTGGAAGAAGTAAAGTGTTTTAGATATCTGGGAGTGGATCTGGCAGTGGATGGAACCATGGAAGCGGAAGTGAATCATAGGGTGGGGGAGGGGGCGAAAATTCTGGGAGCCTTGAAGAATGTGTGGAAGTCGAGAACATTATCTTGGAAAGCAAAAATGGGTATGTTTGAAGGAATAGTGGTTCCAACAATGTTGTATGCTTGCGAGGCGTGGGCTATGGATAGAGTTGTGCGCAGGAGGGTGGATGTGCTGGAAATGAGATGTTTGAGGACAATATGTGGTGTGAGGTGGTTTGATTGAGTAAGTAATGTAAGGGTAAGAGAGATGTGTGGAAATAAAAAGAGCGTGGTTGAGAGAGCAGAAGAGGGTGTTTTGAAATGGTTTGGGCACATGGAAAGAATGAGTGAGGAAAGATTGACTAAGAGGATATATGTGTCGGAGGTGGAGGGAACGACGAGAAGTGGGAGACCAAATTGGAGGTGGAAAGATGGAGTGAAAAAGATTTTGAGTGATCGGGGCATGAACATGCAGGAGGGTGAAAGGCGTGCAAGGAATAGAGTGAATTGGAACGATGTGGTATACCGGGGTCGACATGCTGTCAATGGATTGAACCAGGGCATGTGAAGCGTCTGGGGTAAACCATGGAAAGTTGTGTGGGGCCTGGATGTGGAAAGGGAGCTGTGGTTTCGGTGCATTATTACATGACAGCTAGAGACTGAGTGTGAACGAATGGGGCCTTTGTTGTCTTTTCCTAGTGCTAACTCGCACACATGAGGGGGAGGGGGTTGTTATTTCATGTGTGGTGTGGTGGTGATGGGAATAAATAAAGGCAGACTATGAATTATGTACATGTGTATATATGTATATGTCTGTGTGTGTATATATATGTGTACATTGAGATGTATAGGTATGTATATTTGGGTGTGTGGACGTGTATGTATATACATGTGTATGTGGGTGGGTTGGGCCATTCTTTCTTCTATTTCCTCGCGCTATCTGGCTAACGCGGGAGACAGCGACAAAAGCAAAATAAATAAATATATATATATATTTTTTTTTATTATACTTTGTCGCTGTCTCCTGCGTTTGCGAGGTAGCGCAAGGAAACAGACAAAAGAAATGCCCCCCCCCCCCCCCATACACATGTATATACATACGTCCACACACGCAAATATACATACCTACACAGCTTTCCATGGTTTACCCCAGACGCTTCACATGCCCCGATTCAATCCACTGACAGCACGTCAACCCCGGTATACCACATTGCTCCAATTCACTCTATTCCTTGCCCTCCTTTCACCCTCCTGCATGTTCAGGCCCTGATCACACAAAATCCTTTTCGCTCCATCCTTCCACCTCCAATTTGGTCTCCCTCTTCTCCTTGTTCCCTCCACCTCCGACACATATATCTTCTTGGTCAATCTCTCCTCACTCATCCTCTCCATGTGCCCAAACCACTTCAAAACACCCTCTTCTGCTCTCTCAACCACGCTCTTTTTATTACCACACATCTCTCTTACCCTTACGTTACTCACTCGATCAAACCACCTCACACCACACATTGTCCTCAAACATCTCATTTCCAGCACATCCATCCTCCTGCGCACAACTCTATCCATAGCCCACGCCTCGCAACCATACAACATTGTTGGAACCACTATTCCTTCAAACATACCCATTTTTGCTTTCCGAGATAATGTTCTCGACTTCCACACATTCTTCAAGGCCCCCAGGATTTTCGCCCCCTCCCCCACCCTGTGATCCACTTCCGCTTCCATGGTTCCATCCGCTGCCAGATCTACTCCCAGATATCTAAAACACTTCACTTCCTCCAGTTTTTCTCCATTCAAACTCACCTCCCAATTGACTTGACCCTCACCCCTACTGTACCTAATAACCTTGCTCTTATTCACATTTACTCTTAACTTTCTTCTTCCACACACTTTACCAAACTCAGTCACCAGCTTCTGCGGGGGGCTGGAAATCCTCCCCTCTCTTTTTTTTTTTTTTTTCCAAAAGAAAGAACAGAGAAGGGGGCCAGGTGAGGATATTCCCTCAAAGGCCCAGTCCTCCGTTCTTAACACTACCTCGCTAATGCGGGAAATGGCGAATAGTATGAAAAATAAAATATATATTTATTTATTTTATTTTATTTTGTCGCTGTCTCCCGCGTTTGCGAGGTAGCGCAAGGAAACAGACGAAAGAAATGGCCCAACCCACCCCCATACACACTGTATACACACACACGTCCACACACGCAAATATACATACCTATACATCTCAGTGTACACATATATATACATACACAGACACATACATATATACCCATGCACACAATTCACACTGTCTGCCCCCATGTATATTTTTCATACTATTCGCCATTTCCCGCGATAGCGAGGTAGCGTCAAGAACAGAGGACTAGGCCCCTGAGGGAACATCCTCACCTGCCCCCCCCCCCCCCCCCCCCCCCATTCCTTCTTTTGGAAAAAAAAAGAGGGGAGGATTTCCAGCCCCCCCCCCCCCCCTTCCCTTTTAGTCAGCTTCTACGACACGCAGGGAATACGTGGGATCCCTGGGAGATAGGGGAGAAGGAATATATATATTATTTTTGCTTTGTCGCTGCATGTGTAGGCTTGTATGTATATACATGTGTGTGTGGGTGGGTTGGGCCATTCTTTCATCTTTTTCCTTGCGCTACCTCGCTAACGCGGGAGACAGCGACAAAGTATGATAAGATAATAAGTAAGTGAAGGCGGAATGGAAAGCAGATACAGAACAGATGCTGTGAGTGAAGCATTTAGGGCTTGTGATAATTCAGATAGTGATACTCGTGGCATGTCTTTTTTTGAGATATATTAATATTTTTGTGTGATATCAGCATGAATTTTGACTTTAATTCCTCTAAAATCAACTTAGTATCTAGCATGCAAGATGAAAAAAAAAAAAGAAGTGCTTATATTTGTTTGGGAACCCTCGTTTCTCTTCAGCTCACCGGATGTGGGTTGAGGATGTGAGAGTGAATTGACAGGCTATATGCACTTGATCCAAATCATGTAAATGTGAACAGAGTTAAATCTAATGGACAAAACAAAGCTCCTCTAAAATTACTATAATTCCTTTGAACTTGCTTCTTGCAGGACGTGTGCATTTGTATGTGTGCATCATAGTTTTCTTTTTGATTGATAGTTTTAATCAAAATGTGTGCCTACTTTTTTCTGTGGACCAGGAATATGGGTGAAACTAAATTGCATGTCTTTACTTATGTTGATAACAAAAAAAAAGACATCAGTTTTATATCATTAATGCTAAAACATTTTACATGTACTTCAAACATGGCTTTAGCCTCAATTTCATCTTCACATCTCAGTGAGAAGACAGAATTGAATTTTCTCTCCTTTAAATTGTCCAAATGCTGTTTTCACTCTTAATTTTCTTACAGACAGAGCCCAATGAGTACCTGAGAAAAACATTCTGAGTGGGATTTATCCACACCTTTATTTATGAAGTTTATCATTTAAGATTCATCCCTTTCAAGCATCAGAAAACATATTAGGCTGGCATATTTTCATTTACGGATTTCAGTTCAGCAATATCTCCAAGCCTTTGATATGTTGGCATGAGGTGATGCATGGCATCCTTTCACTTACACTTATTTGCTTGAGCTGTTCAGACCAGCTGGCCATTGTTTGACATTAGTTTGTGGTGATTCCTCTCATTTGTGGATTTCAGAGATATCAGATGGGTATCTATCTGTCTATCTGTCTACCTGTCCATCTATCTATCTGTATCTCTGATGCCCCTTCCCTCTAGGGACTCCCATCAAGGGGGCGGTCACAACAAAAGAGTCTTCTCTTACCCGTGCCCTTACATGCCTCCCTTACATACACCATTCTATGCATTCTTTCACCATTTCTCTGCCTCCTGTACTCTTCCACTCTGTTTCCCTACATTACAAGTGGTCTTCCTTTCATAACCACCCCTTTAGTTGTACTATCATGCACCCTCCATGTAAATTTCCCATTTTGCAATCTTTTCAAGTGTCCAAACCACCTCAGAGTATTACATTTCGCCCACTCTACCACTCCACAGTTCATCCCCTTGCATGCTTTACCGTATCACATCTCTCATACACTCCCTTATTTCCTTCCTCATTCCATCTAGTCACAACACATGCTCCTCTCAAATAGCTCATTCCACAGCCTGGATTCTTAACGTCTGTGACTCATTCCATGTTCCTGTTTCGGCTGCATAGGTCAGAGTCAGGAGGATTATGCTGTCCCTTAATCCTTTCTTTATTTCCATACTTACTCCTCTACCCTTCGTTATTTTGTTAAGGAACTCGATGACTCATCTATCCTTTACTACTCTCTCCCTTTTTTCTCCTTACATTTCACCAAACTTACTCAAGATCGCTCCAAAATACTTAAATTCTCATACCTCTTCCAGTCTATCTCCACCCATATTTATAACAGTTTAGTACACTTTCCTCTTTCATTCTACAGGGTTTTGCAGAATCTTTAGTTTCACTGTTTCCTTTTTCAAACATCATTACTTTTACTTGCATTTACCTTCAATTGCCTATTCTTTCATGCATCACACAACACACTGACAGACTTCTGCAGCTCTTTACTCTCGGCAAACATGGTATCATATGCATGCAGGCTTGTAATAAGTCATCATTCCTTGCCGCCACACTCAATCTCTGCCCCCCGTAACCCTTTTTTTTTTGTTTTTGGAGGCTTTAGTCATAGGCAAAAGTCCACAACAAGGCTGGGCCTTAATTGAAATATAGAGAGGTTGATAAAAGTGAAAAATAAGAGAAAAGGGAAAGTATTTATGAAATTGAAGAAATTAAAAAATCTGTCTTTTAATAAGAGATGATCCATGTCATAGTATTGGGAAAGACATGAAAGGACAGAAAGTTCCAGAGCTTTGAGGTGTTGGGATGACCCACCCTTGAGTTGCCAACAGCCTCATTGTTTCATGTGACACAACAGTTTGCTCAATATTGTGTCGTCTAGCTTGAGGTGGAGGCACACAAGTAGCCAGCTCTGATGAGCAAAAAAAAAACAAAGTAATACATATAAAAGAGGGAAAATGAACCAATATTGCAGCAAGAAGGTCAAGTTATGAATTCGCCTGTGGGAATTTATAAGTCAGACTGCTTTCAATTTGGTCAAGTAAGGCTGCAGAGTTAGAGCCACCTTAGATATAAGAGTAGTACTTCATGCATGGGCAGCTCATTCCATTGCATAAACAGAGCAACTGTTGAGTAGAAAAGAAATATCAGAGTCTAAACAGACTTTCAGTTTCTGAGAGGCAGACTTAGCTATTACCATAACTTTAGGCTCCCAAGGTAGAGATGATGATACATTAATACCAAGTATGTTCAAGAGGTGGAATTACAGAACTGTCAGAGGAGAGAGAGAGGTTGTAAGGAATTTTTGATGGAGAGATGAGTAGAAATGGGTCTTAGAGGCATTGAACTGTACCAGATTTTGTAAAGCTTGCTGAGATATCCAGTCCAAGTTTATTGAGGAAGTTATGTAAAGACGAGATGCAGATTGAATAAGATAAGGAAGAGCAGAATTAAAGGATGTAGAGGAATGCATTGTTGAGTCATCAGTGTATGAGTGCATTTGGATATTTGTGGAAGAAAGGAAAAAGGAGAAAAAGTGTATGAGACAGGACAGAACCCTGAGGGACACTGCTGTTGATTGAGAAAGGGGAAGAGGCTGATCCATCAGCAATCACGGAGATAGAACAGCCAGAGAGGAAGCTAGATATGGGAGATCAAAGTGAGGGAGGGAAACCAAAAAAGGGGAGCTTTGAAATCAGTGTCAAAAGTTTTGGATATGTCAAGGGCAACTACATAGGATTCCCCAAAATCTTTCAGAGATGATAGCCAGACATTAACAAGATAAGAAATATTATCTCTGGTAGATTTCGCCTTACAGAAGCCATACTGGTGATCAGAGAGAAGACTGTGAGATTCAAGATATTGTTGGATATGGGAGTTGAGGAGGAATTCAAAGCCTATGGAAATGGTAGATGTCAAAGGAACAGGACAATGAATAGAGGGGTTAGAACAGTCACCCTACTTAGGGAAGGGATTTACCAATGCATGTTCCAAGAAGAAGGAAAAGTTTTGGTTTTTAAACAGAAACGAAAAAGATGAGCAAGCACAGGTGTAAGTTGAGAGGCACACTCTTTCAGTGCATGGGAATGGATGCCATCTGGACCATAGCCTTGCTTGTGTCTAAAGAGAGAAGCATTTTTTAGACAGTTTGAAAAGAGATTATGGAAAGGAGCATAGGATTAGTAAGAAGAGCATCAGGGGTTGAAGGAATGTTATTCATCCAAGGTAGAGTTAGAGGAGAAATGGGAGCCAAAGAGAGTTGCATTGTCTATGGTAGAGACAGTTATAGTACTCTCAGAACAGAAAAGTGAAGGAAAGATAGAGCAACAGGAGTTGTTAGAGATCCCCTGAGCTGAAAACCTGAAAGACCTATCAGTGAATGATGAGGAGAGGTTATCACACTTCCTTTGAATAAAGGAATGCTTTGCCTCATGGATAACAAACTTGCTGTGATTACAGGCAGTGTTAACTGCTGAATGGGAGTCAGAGGGAGGAGAGTTTTTCCAAGCCTGAAATGCTTGATTCCTTGCAAGAATGGCCTTAGAACAGGAATGGTTGAACCATGGATTGGAGGAAGAGGAGATAAATGCTTTTCTTCCCACAACAATATCCTATGCTGTATGTTTGGTGGAGACAGAAGCATGAGACAGTAATTAACCCAAGGAAAGTCAGAAAAGAATTTTGTAAGTTCTTCCTGTCAGCTTTGTTGATCCTGTCAGCTTTGTTGATGTGCCAATATTTTCATTTAGAAGGGGCTGCTGTATGGGAGATGCTGTTGATATAGATACATTTATGAGAGTGTGGTCAGATGAACTAACTGGGGCAAAGTTTTGAAATTTCAGCATGAAGGATCAGAGGTGAAAAACTGATCCAGAATATTAGGGGAGTGGTCACAGTGATCAGGAATATCGTGAGAGATAATTTGCTCTAGATCATTGAGAATGGAGAGTTTTATTTCCCCCACCATCCATAAGCAGATTCAACCTTGGGCGGCCCATGAATGCGTCACAGTCAGCAGCACTAACTTGTACACTATGGAGGTCCTTGAAGATATAGAACATGCTTATGAATACTGCAGGATAATATTATACCATCCTTATCTTGCCTGTACATAATAATCTATGCTCAGACATAGTACATAGAAACACTGTTGCAAAAATTGGAAACAATGATATATTTAGGTTATCAAGCAGATTACAGTGCTGAATATATCTGGAAGATATAATATATAACATTCCTCATCAAATTGGTAATTTTATTGTAGGCAGTAGTTGGTAGGCAGCTACTGACCACAGAGGTATATTACCGGTACTACTCACCTGGGTATCAGGAGGGTTAGTGACAGCTGTATAGTGAGCTATCTCTTTAGTAGTCATAAAGTTGTGCTCCTCTGACCCAGGTAGCTGACTTTTCTTTGTGCCTCATCCTCACATGGACTGCTGGCATTTTGTCCACAAACATACACTCTCTCCTTGTCACACATAACGCTTAATAACATTTAACTCACACAACTCGTTCTTTGTATTTCTAGATTTTTCCTGTGGTGAGCGCTGCCTTTTGGCAAAATGGTAATTGCAGTAGGTAGAGCTAGCAAGTAGGAACATTAGATGAGCATTAAGTAGAAGTAATTTGTAGGATCATTAGATGGGAGCATTAGGTAGAATTAATGGGTTTGAACCATCAGGTAGAAATAGTAAGTAAGAACATTAGGTAGGAGCCTCTGAAAACACTGTGCTAGAGTAGCCCTTTGCTAGTGGCTTGTTAAGGTGAGGCAGGAAAGGCTAACAAGGGAACAGGTATCAGAGATATAGATAGATAGGTAGTAATTTCAACTTTAATACATGGAAAGGTAGGGAGAACATATTGCTGTGAGGTCTATGATTAGTCATACTTTGTCCTTCTACTCCCAGGTGGCAGCACTTTCTGATATATGGTGCTCATATTAAAGAAACTAGAATTTTTTGGTGCATCTAAGTGAAGGAAAGTTTTTCTGTGTTGTGGCATTTTCCTAATTTATACTGTCAAGGGAAATGCATGGCCTCTAGCATAACTGCAGTTTATGCAGCAAAAGGGATTAATAAAGATGGAACTAAATTTCTCATTCATATACAATATGAATCCAAATGTTTGTCTCATTTTGATTCTTATCTTTGATCAACAGACCTGATCATGTTGGACGTGATCATATGCAATAAGAGTACTGATTTTGGGTACCTGTATACCAAATTTGAAGCTAAGGTTGGAATATGTTCTGATATACAGTGACTGAGGTTTTGTTTTTTCACCATTTGCTATAGTGAATAATGATATTTTGCTTATGTTAGGTTAGACTTCTGATTCTATGATGCTTCAACTGAAATTTGAAGGATATCATTAATTTGCTCATGTTTAAGTATGTTCAGGCATTTATATCATAAACTTTACTTATCCATATTGGGTTTTTCAGTCATGCTGATATTATACCTTTTTGTGTAGGAGTAGGTGGGCTATCATAATTTTGATTGATTGTAATTATTGTTCTCATTTCCTTAAGGTTACCTGTGAAACAGGTTTTTAGTTTTATGAGTAGATGTTGCATCTGTTTTGAGTTTCCCTTATATAAATATTTTATAGATAAACAAATATTTTCATATATGATAACTCTTTACATTCCCATTTGTTTTAGTAAATAACATACACTCATGAAGCGTTGGTATGATTAAAGTCACAGGAAAAATAAACACAGAAGTTCCAAGCTTTTGACTGTATTTCAAGCCACTTTCAAAGATAAGAGTCAATTCTAGCAAGAGATATATACAAAACCAGACATCATCACAGCTGAGAAAACAAGGAACATTGGATATGAGAAACATGGAAAGGTTGACCAGAATGATGAGGTGACTCATCCCTCTATTTGGCAAAGAATGTCAGGTCAGCTACTGCTTTCTTAATTTTACCACATTTTAACAGGGATATTGTGAGGAGAAATGAAAATATGAGACAACAAAACAGCGAATAATAAAGATTTTACTGCTTCTATCATACATCATATTGTGTCTTCAAGTCCATTTATATAAAGTTTAGTAAAGCAAGCTCATATTTTTACTCGCTGATACCCATCGTTTCATCAACTCCAACCTACCTAGTGGGATTGCATCTGAGAAGAGAGTCTTGCTGTGCATGGCTAGGTGTTTGTGAGAGCCAGTCTCATGTCATCCTTCACATCCAGTCTGTTTCTGCTCTTCATTTTAATTTGGACAGGTGTTTTGAAAACCAGTACAGTATTTTTCATTTTATGATATACATAAAGTTCTATACACGATATACCACCTTGTCCTTTACCCAAACCTAGGGCTAGAGTGCCTTAGAGTTTAGACTCTCAGTTTCTCCCACGACTGTGACGTGTATATGAAAAAATATCCATGTTCTCTCAAGGCCTTACGACCCCCAGGTTAGGAACTCTTGATCTAAATGTTTGAATATTTCATTTGATTCTTTGCCTATCCTTACAAAATATGTATGCTGTTGAATACACGGTTGAAAGCTTGGGGTATCTATGTTTATTTTTCTACTGAGATTACTTATATCATTCCCATTTGTATGAAGTGCATAAAATGCATAAATCTCTTCTCATTCAGTGTACCCTCAGCATAAGTCAGATGTGATGAGATGAACATGGCTTTCAAGCTACAATAGCAGTTCATGAATTCACCATGCACTAAATTAAGCATCTCCATTCATGTTTCCCTCTCCACACAAAATGTACACATAGTCAACATGTATTCACCTCGAATTTTTATCTAAATGTCAACAGTCACTCATTGGTCTGCCTTTTTCCCTCATACCTCCAACTGTGCTATGAAGATATGTAGAATACCCTTTCATATGTCATATATTGGAATTACAAGAGCTTGCCAACATACTAATCTCTCATGTTCCTTTTCAGCAACTCCTTTCCACCTTATTTTCTGCATCTTCATTCTTTACTTTGACATATTCTTTCATTTCCTTTGTTACTGAACTAATTATCTATATCAAGTGTTCATTTTCCCTTCTCAGTTGATCATCATTCCTAAATTCTTGTTCTCGCCTGAAATTCTCTCCCATACACTGATGTAATATTGAAACTACTCATCTCTCTCAGACACAACTACATTTTACTTTCATTTTCTTTCATTAATCTTCTCCTGCTAACAGAAGAGCATCATTGGCATGCTGCCAGTTTGTTCTGAATTTCCTCTGTTGTTTCCTACAATTATCTCAGTATCATTTCCTGTTTTGCCCTAATGTTGAGAACCTTAACAATTATAAAGAAGAAATAAAAAACATTTTTCTTTCTTCCAGATACACAATGTCAAAATCAACAGCCCTTCTGTTTATTTTGATATTTGCAATCATCTTCAAATTGGAAGAAATGGTGAGTTACTTCTTTTGTTGAACAGTGTTGATTTTTTTTGTGTTATATACTGGATATTAGATAGTGATTATAACTGCCATAAAGGTGAAGTACAAGTAGAGTAATTATCAAAGTGAAAGTCTCTCTTCATGTAGCTTTCTTTATTGATAAACTAGAATTTTGGCATCTTTACTATACAAACAATGCATAGTTAGGGATATGCTTAACAGTATCAATCTCTGCTGTGGCCCATATATATATTACCATGCTAATTTTCCCATCCTCCTCTTTTTTTTTTTTTTCTTTAGATGGATTTGTGGTAGAAGATCTGGACAGATTAGGTTAAATTCCAAGTTCATTTGTGAGTTTGTTGTCCACCACTCCCACAGAGTGTGGTTGTAGTCTCATATTCATCTATTTTCTCTTCAATTGTCATCAGGTTGTCAGCACTTTTATACATAGCCTTTATCCTTATGCTCTTACTGCTTTTTAGTTCTGACTCCTTGGACTAAATGTTGGGGGTGTTGATCCTTCCACAGGCCTGTTTTGATTCCTCTCATTTTTTTACATATTTCTGGTTCTATTTCTTTTCAGTCTTTCACTCTTGATAAACACTTTCTGATTTTTTTTCCCCGTGTCTATTTTGCCTGTATAAGTACCTCTTGGCAACACATCAGATCAGATGTTACCATAAGTGGCCTTTCTTTGATGTCTTGATTGTATTTCCCCATCCTTCAAACTTAATTTGTATCACCACTAGCTTCTGTTAAATCCATTTCTCGAAGAGATTTTGGATCTTCCTTTCTCTTGCTACGCTTTTCCTTATATAAGGTTGAATATTTTTTTCTAGCATTGCCCAGAATTGTTGGAGACAGATTTATGTCTTTCTATAGATTGTTTTCTTGGAAATTTTCTTATCGTACTACAGTATTTGGTTTTTTAGGTTTAGTAATGCTGGTGGTCTTGGATTGGCACAAACAACCATAGTGCTAGAGACAACTATACTCATTCCAAACTTCCCGGTTAATACATCAGGATCTTTTTTTATTTATTTATTTATTTTTATTTATTTTGCTTTGTCGCTGTCTCCCGCGTTAGTGAGGGAGCGCAAGGAAACAGACGAAAGAATGGTCCAACCTGCCCACATACACATGTATATACATACACGTCCACACACACAAATATACATACATATACATCTCAATGTACACATATATATACACACACACACAGACATATACCTATATACACATGTACATAATTCATACTGTCTGTCTTTATTTGTTCCCATCGCCACCTCACCACACATGGAATAACAACCCCCTCCCCCCTCATGTGTGCAATGTAGCGCTAGGAAAAGACACCAAAGGCCCCATTCGTTCACACTCAGTCTCTAGCTGTCATGCAATAATGCACCGAAACCACAGCTCCCTTTCCACATCCAGGCCCCACACAACTTTCCATGGTTTACCCCAGACGCTTCACATGCCCTGGTTCAATCCATTGACAGCAGGTCGACCCCGGTATCCCACATCGTTCCAATTCACTCTATTCCTTGCACGCCTTTCACCCTCCTGCATGTTCAGGCCCCGATCACTCAAAATCTTTTTCACTTCATCTTTCCACCTCCAATTTGGTCTCCCACTTCTCCTCGTTCCCTCCATCTCTGACACATATATCCTCTTGACCCACTTCTCCTAGTTCCCTCCACCTCTGACACATATATCCTCTTGGTCAATCTTTCCTCACTCATTCTCTCCATGTGACCAAACCATTTCAAAACACCCTCTTCTGCTCTCTCAACCACACTCTTTTTATTTCCACACATCTCTCTTACCCTTACATTACTTACTCGATCAAACCACCTCACGCCAAATATTGTCCTCAAACATCTCATTTCCAGCACATCCACCCTCCTGCGCACAACTCTATCCATAGCCCATGCCTCGCAACCATACAACATTGTTGGAACCACTATTCCTTCAAACATACCCATTTTTGCTTTCCGAGATAATGTTCTCAACTTCCAAACATTCTTCAAGGCTCCCAGAATTTTCTCCCCCTCCCTCACCCTATGATTCACTTCTGCTTCCATGGTTCCATCCGCTGCGAGATCCACTCCCAGATATCTAAAACACTTTACTTCCTCCAGTTTTTCTCCATTCAAACTTACCTCCCAATTGACTTGACCCTCAACCCTACTGTACCTAATAACCTTGCTCTTATTCACATTTACTCTTAACTTTCTTCTTTCACACACTTTACCAAACTCAGTCACCAGCTTCTGCAGTTTCTTACATGAATCAGCCACCAGCACTGTATCATCAGCGAACAACAACTGACTCACTTCCCAAGCTCTCTCATCCACAACAGACTGCATACTTGCCCCTCTTTCCAAAACTCTTGCATTCACCTCCCTAACAACCCCATCCATAAACAAATTAAACAACCATGGAGACATCACACACCCCTGCCGCAAACCTACATTCACTGAGAACCAATCACTTTCCTCTCTTCCTACACGTACACATGCCTTACATCCTCGATAAAAACTTTTCACTGCTTCTAACAACTTGCCTCCCTCACCATATATTCTTAAAACCTTCCACAGAGCATCTCTATCAACTCTATCTTTTTAACCACTTATTTTTTTATGCTGCGCTCATCGTTTAACTTAGTGCATAGTCTGGAAATGGAAAGCCTTTCAGTCCTCCTTGAAGAATCTGATGTCTTACATGACAAAAGCCTTATGTGTGAAGTTCTTTTTTAGCCTTTCTCAAGACAAATGTAAGGCTAGTAACACTAGTGTCTCATTGTTTCATAAGAGAGCCCTTCATGAGCCTCTTACTTTGGTTAATAGTATTCATTAACATTCATAAACTTCTCAAATCTTTCTTTTGGAGAAAACTAAATGTTTTTCCACCTCAACCCAAATGGGAGCCTTCAAAATTCTGAATACTTTACAGTCTAATAGTTTTTCTGACAGTTTATCTCTCAAATTTCTCCTTTTTGAATTTCTTTTGATTATAAATGTGACATCTAGGAGGAAAGTTAGTTGCCTTCAAGTCATGTCCATACAAAAGAGTTCTTTTTGATGACAATCTCTTTGAGTTAGATAAACCCTAATTTGGCTTAGAACGAAATTGTTGAAATCTGAAATAGCTTTGTTATCAGCAACTCTTAGAAGACATCATCAAGAGAGCATCATGCCTGATGCCCAGTTAAATCTCTTGAGAGTCATTTTGGACTTGACCAGACTATCAAGGCAACTATTTATATGTTCACCTTGAAACCCCTTTGGCGAGAAGTATGTGTTAATGAATTTAGAAACTCATCTAATTGGCTCAGTCTGGACTTAACATTAGAGCACATGATATAAGGAAGGTAACCTCTTCCTTACCCTTCCTCATAAATCTTTTGTTGGAAAAAATTTAAAAGGGGTCTTTGTTACTCATCTACCACCTTCCTCAGATGGTACCTTAGTGTAGTCATTCTGAATCCACCATGTATGACTTTGGATATTCCTCCTTAATGAGAGACAGATTTCATCCTTCATATGGGTATTCTCTCATACTTATAGGACAGACTGTGGATGAGAGAAATGTGTGTTTTGAAAATTAAAAAACATTTTCTGTCATAAATGGTGTCTCAAGAGCATTTTGTTTTGTGGTTTTCTTACCATACCCTGCCTCCCCCCATTTTTTTTTTAAACTTTCCTGTGCCAGCTGTGGCTACTTTTGGGATGACACACATTGTTGTCACCTCGATGGTGGTCTATTATTGGCTGAAGTCAGGTTTGAAATGAGTTAAGATACTTTGTGGACAGCAAAGTGTAGGGAGGACAGTGCTTTCCTTTTGGAAGCCCTGAAGGTTGGAAGATTCCCAAGTTTCTTAGAGATGATCATATAGAATTTGTAATGGTTGTGGGACACTTCCTTGGATACAAGAGTGTTTTTTAGTTTTCAAAACCAGCTGGCATGGACGCTGTTTTCTGCTGCCATACTTTTTTATGGGAGCATATCTTTTATAAAAAGATCTCTATAATATTACAACTTCATATGTTCCTATTTTCATTCTTTGTTACTTCCCAAACTTGTATACTTTAAAAAGTAAATGTCCTTACAGACTGTGTTCTTGAAATACATGCCAGTTGAGAACATATCAAACCATCAGGTTTATACGTTTTCAGTATTACAAAGAAATATTCACCTGTACACCATTTTTGAAAATGTAGGACTCTGAATCAACTTCAAGCTTTTTAACTTACACCAAACTTCAGGGAATACAAAGCTAAAAAGAATTGCATAATTATTGTAACTTTAATGTGCTTCCCAGTTTTCTGTTATTCTCTGATTAAGTCCATTGCCAGCAGCATCTGATATGTTTTAGATTGATGAGTGCTTGCCTAAGAATGGAGCTGGTCCTTTATGTCTTATTCCAGTAAGCATACTGTCAAGACTGATCCCTTGACCTATGAATAGATAGTATACTGCATACAAAGTATGAGGATTTGGGAAGTTATCACCCTCCTGAAGAAATTTGGAATATGTGAATATTTTCAGTAATAGAAGCTACAAAAGATAGTCATTGAAATATGATCTTTCTGGCTGGATCAAGCTGTGATGTAGGTCAGGGGTTCCTCATGCATGCTGTAGGAGCTAAGTTTTTTTTCTGATTGAATGTTTGATTTATTGTAAGTGACTGTTTAGTAATTTCAGAGATGTAGTGTGGTAATCCTAGTGGTGCTCATCACAGGCGGGCTCTTCCTCTTCACGTACAAGTATACACAGTTTAACCTCTTCGGCTTCATTCTTGTTATCACAGCTTCTTTGTTAAGGTATTTATTGCATCTTTTTTTTTTCAAGTCTAGATAGAGGTAATGTACTATGTGTGATTTATTGTATGCTGTGTAAAGACTGTTGTGCTCAATGTGATTTTTTTCATGCACTGTAATTACCTATTTTTACTGTTAGGGAGGGAGTTTTACACTTGTAAAGCATTCCTTAAATGTTCTTCGCTAGCTTACAACCTTTGAAACTGATGAGTGCTGTCTGCGTTTACTGTACCCTCATTCAGTTTATTCCACTTGTCCACCTCTCTTTTACCATAAAAGTGCTTCTTTATATCATTTTTTAACAAGTTTTTGCTTAATATCATGTTATGGCTACTAGTTGTTTTGTTCCATAATCTTTCAAAGAACTGTTCACTGTCTCTGTCTTCATTCTGGTTTAAAAACTTATTAGTTATACTCAGGTCACTTCTTACTCTTCTCTAATATGGTGGACAAATTTTAGGTCTTTAGCCCTCCCCTGTAACACAGCTTTCATAATTCTGATACTGTCTTTGTTACCCCCTTCTGGATCCTCTGTAATAGCTTTTTATGCTTATTTTGATGCAATAACCGAACTTTGAGAAGCAGTTTTAGTTTTGGCTTTATATGAAAGGCTTGCTGAAAATTTCTCTGTTCATGTACTTGAAAACTGTTCTTATATTTGCCAGGCGACAGTTTGTCTCCTCTGCTGTTCTCCTATTGTTATTACAAAAAGAGCACATGGTGTGGAATGACAAAAATAATGAGGAGGTGTTGTGTAAGAGATATGGTATGGCAAGGAATGCAAAGGGAATGAATTGTGCAATGGCAGAGTGGGTGAAATTTGATACTTTGAGGTGGTTTTGGCATGTGGAGAGAATGCAGGACTAGAAGTTTACAATGAGAGTGTATCAAGTGTGATTAAAGGGGTTAGTGTGAGAGGAAGACCACCTTTGATATGATGAAATAGAGTGCAAGAGTACTGGGGGGAGAGAAATGGGGGAAGAATGCATGAAATTGTGCATGCAAGGGAGGCCTATAAGGACAGGGATGATTAGAAACTTTTCCTTGGCTACCCATTTGATGGGAGTTCCTGGAGGGAATTGGAAGCAGAGATATAGAAGGATGATATGGAACTCTGGTGACAGGTTAGGGACAAAGGGTTCCCATCCCACACAGATTCCTTTAGCTTATTACCAGGTAGATGGTATTCATTGTACGCCCTTCTTTGTGTCCCATCCCCTTTACTTTACATTTACTTGGACTGAATTCCATAAGCCTTGTATCAAGCCAGTGTTGTAGTCTGTCAAGATCCCCTTGTAAATTGATGCACTCCTTACTTTTTACTAGTAATTTCAGTTACTAATTACCTATTTGAACATGACAGGGAGAGAGTTTTACACTTGTGGGGCCCAGTGTCTTGTACTTCTTGTACCATCAAGATTTTTATATCTGTCAGCTGCCATCATTCTCCTTGCTTAGACCGTTCCAACCATCCACAACCCATACACCAAACCAGTATTTCTGTACAGGTTTTTTTTAAACCTGATCATGGCCACTAGTATCTCTGGTATTGCATCTCAAAAACTTTTTACTTTCAAGATCATCTATATGATATAGGAACTATTGCAGTAGATTAAGTACAATATCGATCCCTAGATCTCTTTTACACCCTGATTCATGTAATTTATGTTTTGCTGTTGTACTGGAGCCTATCACTAAGTTCCATATTTGTTACCATTTGTTATCCATTTATCAGACCACCAATTTTGGAGTTTGTTTAGTTCCTCTCTAATTTGATGCAATCATTTCCATTCCATATTTCCCTCATGACCGTGGCATAGCTGCTCTTCTTGATACGTTATAGCCCTTTGATTCAGTTTTGTTTAATTTTGCTTTAATCCTGTGCCTTCATCTCCTCCCACCAAATTTATGCCATCTCTTGTATTTTGCTTGTACAGGGTCTTTTGAGTACTGTCATGGCTTCAGGTGGAGAAGACATATGGAGTGTGCAGCTCATTCCTAAGAATGGAAATCACTCTAACCTCTCTAACTATCACCTAATTGCCCTCACTTTTACTGTTGCAAAAGTCATCAAAACTCTCCTTAACACTTACTTTATTTAACACTTAGAGTCTCATTCCCTTCTTTTTGATCTAGTGATCTCCTATATGACTCACCAAAACATCTCCAAACTATTTAACAATGTGTGGCATAAGTCTTTACTTTATAAACTCTTCTCATTTGGTTATTTTGCTTCTCTCAGTTCTCTCATGCATAGTTTCCTCTATGGCCTTTCATTTGCATTAGTAGCATAGATGGAGTGACTCTGCCTTCTTATTCTATCAGCAGTGGTGTTCCTCAATGTTCTGTCCTGTCACCTATTCTATTTCTTGTCTCATATACTTTTAACCCAATGCACCCATATCCTGATGATACCACTTTATAATCTTTAACTACTTCCCTTTCCTCCTTATTCTAGTACTCATTTTCTTTTTTGTAATGAACATATATCCTCTCTCAGTACCAACCTGTGTAACAAATCAGGATGAGGAAGTAGTAACCTAGTTGAATTTAAATGCAAAAATGCTATTTCTCCCTTTATCTCTGCCTAAGAGTCATAGGGAGTTCAGTCATGTAATATAGCATGTAGGGTGTAATATATTTCTCTCTCCAGTAAAGCCCAAGTAGTCAGCATGACAAAGTCTACTTGTGAGCAGCAGTTTCACATCTACATGGGTTTTATACACCCAATTTTGGAGTACTACTCGCACATCTGGAGTAGTTCTTCCTCCACCCCTTTGTTCACTAGAGTAGAATTAAAAGCCTTCCATCTCATTCATTCTCCTGGCATAGCTTCTCTCCATCTACTCCTTTCTGTATGATGCAGTGTTGCAGCTCTCTCTCTCTTTCTTTTCTATAGGTATTATTTTGTCAACTGTGCTCTTGACTTCTCTGCTTGTTTCCCCAGTCTGACGGTTTATGTCTGGATGTTGCTACCTACACTTCATGTGTGGAAACCAGCCACTTGAGAACTGACTGTCATGATAACATTTACTTCCCTCAGACAGCTAAGCTGTGGGATTCTCTAACTTCTTTTATCTTTTCTTTTTCACGTAACCCTCTACCTTTAAGAGTGAGGTATGTAAACTTCCAAGGTAGTAATGTTAAGAAACAGTTGTGGACAAATGACGATGTTCATGTTTATAAAGTGATTGGAATTAGGTATGAGACTTGCAGTGAATGGGAACAAGAGATGTATGTGCAGGTGGTAATCAGGTTCAGAGGAATGGATGGAGATGTACTATGACATGTGTTAGGAAGAAAGACCATGGACAACTATGGTATTCTGTGGCAAATATTGCTTTGCAGATATTGTTAGGTTTTGAGGATAATGCTTGATATGTTTTTCATTTTCTTCCTCAGTGGTCTTCGATGGACGTTATCACAGTTGGTGATGCAGAAGGCTGAGCTAGGGCTTAGCAACCCCATTGACATGGTTTATCACATACAGCCATGGATGACCATGTCTCTCCTTCCCCTAGCTGTTATCATGGAAGGTGAGTGTGTTGCAGGTGATGAGAAACATTAGATTTTTAAGAATGATTGGATATGGGTTGATTGTAATTGGGTATATGATTACGCTTATATTGGTAAATAAAAGAACAACACTTCATGACCTGTTATCCCAAGTGGTGGATGTGGCCAGCTTCCTGAGTGCTGTAGGAGGCTTAGAAGAATTGAAGGGACTTATGGGGCAAGAACTAAGTAAGTAAAGTATAGGGGTTGATATTGCAAGGAGATGATCTTTTTTTAAGAGTGATATGTTAGTGTACATTGGCTTGATTTGCTCCACAAATAAGAATCTCTTTTTCTTCTTTACACTGACTAGCACTTTGTGCTACAGGTAATTGTTCAAACTACAGATGTATGTTTTGTTGTACAGATGTGGTGAGTTGTATGGGAGAGTAGTGATTGAGAGGGTTAAAGTATGTGTGGAGCATCAGACTGGGGAGGAGCAATGTGTTTCAGAAGTGGTGAATGATGTTGTCTCTTGTTTTTCACACATTATTAACCTCCCTCCAAAATACTTTATCCTCCATAAAGTTTACTGATATTTTCTCACCCCTACTCTCTTTTGCCCTCTTTTTTTTGCCTCTGCATCTTCTTCTTGACCTCTTACCACCTTCTCATGTACATCCCCATGTCATTTGCACTCTTTTTAGTGGCATCTAAATTCCTCTCTTTTCTCTTTCACTTGCAATTTTACATCTTCATCCCACCACTCACAACCCTTTTTAATCTGGCCACCTCCCAGCTTTTGTATGCTACATGCATCATGTGTGCATGCCAGCACAGCTTCCTTAAATACCTCCCATTTATCACCCACTCCCCTTGCTTCATTTACTCTCACCTTTTGCTTTTCATTTTCCTGGTGTTTCTTCACACAAGTCTCTTTTCTAAGCTCACTTTCACCAATCTCTTCTCACTGACATTTTTTCCTTTTTATTTTTTTTTTTGAAGACCTCTAAATTTTCATCCTTTTATTCCCAAGATGGTGATCAGACATCCCACTAGCTGCCCCTCTAAGTATATTTACATATTTACATCCGTCTCTTTTGCACACCTATCAAGTAATGTGTAATCCAGCAATGCTTGCTGACCATCTCTTCTCACTTATGTATACTTGTGTTTGCTTATGTATACTTGTTTATTGTTGCAAGATGTCACAGTGGTGTGCGTGACCTAGTATGTGCATATAACCACAAGGAAAATGAAACATGACAAGTATGCAAGTGCATTTTTGTGTAATGATCACATCGTCAGGGGAGATACAGGAATTAGATAGAAAACGTAGAACAGTCAGCCCTGACTTCACTCCTACTACATTTCCAAGCCATTCTTGCCATTTATGCTTGAGCTATGTTTCATTCAGAGCCAGATTATGCAGTTTTTTTTCCTCAAAAGTGCTGCCTGTCTGTCCTCACTTCTCATCTTGGTTACATCCACACATATTTAGACACTCCAGCCTGAGCTTTTGAGGAGGATGAACACTCTCTGCTTGGCTTCTTCTTCTGTTCTCTTTTAAAAAATTTATAAATACAAAGGGGGGGGGGGTTTCCTGCCCCCTTCACTCCCGCCTCCTTTTGGTCACCTTCTATGACATGTAGGGAATCCGGTGGTAGAATGCTTTTTCCCTTGGCACTGCCTCGCTGATGCAGGGGGTGGCAAGGCTGTTTCCTGTGGGATGGGATGGTGCCAGGAATGGATGAAGACAAGCAAGTATGAATATGTATGTGTGTATACGTATATGTAGGTATATGTACATGTATATATACTGAGGATAGATTGCTTAAGTGAGAGACAGTATAGTTTTTGGGAGAGGAAATTATGTGTAGCAAACCTCTTAAATTCTATGAAGAGGGAGCTTGTCATAGACAAAAGGGGAGACTGGGTGGATTGTATATATCTGGACTGCCAGATAGTCTGACGCTGTAATGCTTGGAGGCTGATTAAGAAGCTGGATCACCAGGCAGGAATTGGGGAAAACTCCTTCTTTGGATAGATCATTTCAATGGGAGTGAATAAAGGACACAAAGTGGTGGTGGTGTTGGTGTTTGGTGATGGTTTTGATGGTGGTTGTTCATGGCAGTGGACAGGGTAAATGTGATGGTTGGTGGTGGTGGTGATAGTTTTTGTTAGTGGTGATGGTGATGGCAGTGATAGTGTTGATGATTGGTGGTGCTGTTTAATGGTGGTGATGATGATGGCAGTGATAGTGTTGGTGATTGGTGGTGCTGTTTAATGGTTGTGGTGGTAGCTGGTGGTGGCATTTGGGGTTGGTATTTAGTGATAATGTTGGTGGTGCTGTTGGTAAAATGAGAGAAATGGTTATTGAGAAAAAATGACGAGAAGGAATCAAACTCTAGTTTTTGTCTCATTTTCTCCTCTTCTCTCTCTTGATATCAGTAGACCTGACAAATACATTATCATTGAGGAAACAGTTGCATATGATCTTCAATATGCAGTAGGGATGTTTCTAATGAAAACTACTGAATGTATCATTTCTTTTCTTGTGTGTATATTGAAATAAGGTATTAATTTGTACAATATTTTGTAGCTGGAAATGTTTCCCAGCAGTATGGAACAAGAGAATTTTGTCTGAAGATAAATGGGTCAAAGTGGAAATATTTCTGGTAACTGAAAAAGAGTGAATATTTCCAGGATGAAAATTAATCTTCTTTGGATTGGAGATTTCTGTTTATTGGAGATTTCCTATAAAGGAGACTACTTTCTCCTTCTTCCTCCTTGCCATGCAGTGCTTGTTTCATACTCGCGTTTATCTTTAACATGCTGGCTGCCTATGTCCTGTATGTCCTCCATTGTAAATATGTGAGTTCTGTCACATTTTGGCATTCTTTTTTTTTGAACCATTTATCTCCTTTTTGATCTGCTATTTACATCCAGAGGTATCCATGTTCTGACTCCTTTGTAGATTTTATAGGTCCTTCCATAGTATTGTTCCATATTCACTATATGACTCCCTTTTCCAATTCATACTCTCAACCAAATGTCATCTGTGTGTTTGCCATGGTTACTCATCCTCTTTTGGTCGTGATCCTCTAATTACCCATTTGTGATTACTTACTTGTGTTGTGTGGGGAGGGAGTTTTACACTTGTGGGGCTCCATCTCTTTAATATTCTCTACTATCATCCAGCTACTAAGATTTATTTATGCTGTCTGTATTGACTATGTCGTCAGTCATTTTGTTCCATTCATCCACCTCCCTTATACAATGAAAATGGTATTTCTTTACATCCGTAATAGGTTTCATACTTAATTTCATTTTATGTCTTTTAAACCTTCACATAAGTTCTCTTCTCTTTGGAAAGTTTTTATTATACACAGTATGCATGAAATATTTCTGGTTGCTATTCAGAGCTTTTATGATTGAAATAACCATTAATGCGAAGCAGTGTTTACCACTAATTCTCTTTTCATTTCTTTTCAGGCACAGCAATTGCAGCAAGTGAATATGGGTTTAGGTTTACAAATTCATCAGATACTTTGTATATGTGGGGTAGAGTAATGTTTGGAGCTGTCCTTGCATTCTTCATGGAGGTATGTGTAATCATGGTTTTTGGAAAGGTACAGTTATGGATATTTGTTGGAGTTGGGTACCCCAGTTTTGAATAGAAAATTTCCTATGGAAGATGAATGGCATTTTTGTAATTGATCCTTCCTGAAGGATTGGGAATGGATTATTGAGAACAGACTGTATTCCAGTGGATACCAACAAAGATTATATATGAATGGAGTTGATTTACAGGAAGAGGATAGTGGTCTTGAATTTAATCATGCAGGATGAGAGAGAAAAAAGGAAAAGATGATATTGGCTTTCACATTTATCTATCAGTGTGACAGTTTCAGTAGTGAGCTATTCTTTGAAGTCAGTCAAAGATCATTTAGATGACAGAGCAAGAAATATTTAGATTTTTTTTTTTTTTTTTTTTCCGCTGTCTCCCGCGTTTGCGAGGTAGCGCAAGGAAACAGACGAAAGAAATGGCCCAACCCACCCCCATACACATGCCTTGATTCAATCCACTGACAGCACGTCAACCCCGGTATACCACATCGATCCAATTCACTCTATTCTTTGCCCTCCTTTCACCCTCCTGCATGTTCAGGCCCCGATCACACAAAATCTTTTTCACTCCATCTTTCCACCTCCAATTTGGTCTCCCTCTTCTCCTCGTTCCCTCCACCTCCGACACATATATCCTCTTGGTCAATCTTTCCTCACTCATTCTCTCCATGTGACCAAACCATTTCAAAACACCCTCTTCTGCTCTCTCAACCACACTCTTTTTATTTCCACACATCTCTCTTACCCTTACGTTACTTACTCGATCAAACCACCTCACACCACACATTGTCCTCAAACATCTCATTTCCAGCACATCCATCCTCCTGCGCACAACTCTATCCATAGTCCACGCCTCGCAACCATACAACATTGTTGGAACCACTATTCCTTCAAACATACCCATTTTTGCTTTCCGAGATAATGTTCTCGACTTCCACACATTCTTCAAGGCTCCCAGAATTTTCGCCCCCTCCCCCACCCTATGATCCACTTCCGCTTCCATGGTTCCATCCGCTGCCAGATCCACTCCCAGATATCTAAAACACTTCACTTCCTCCAGTTTTTCTCCATTCAAACTCACCTCCCAATTGAATTGACCCTCATCCCTACTGTACCTAATAACCTTGCTCTTATTCACATTTACTCTTAACTTTCTTCTTTCACACACTTTACCAAACTCAGTCACCAGCTTCTGCAGTTTCTCACATGAATCAGCCACCAGCGCTGTATCATCAGCGAACAACAACTGACTCACTTCCCAAGCTCTCTCATCCCCAGCAGACTTCATACTTGCCCCTCTTTCCAAAACTCTTGCATTCACCTCCCTAACAACCCCATCCATAAACAAATTAAACAACCATGGAGACATCACACACCCCTGCCGCAAACCTACATTCACTGAGAACCAATCGCTTTCCTCTCTTCCTACACGTACACATGCCTTACATCCTCGATAAAAACTTTTCACTGCTTCTAACAACTTGCTTCCCACACCATATATTCTTAATACCTTCCACAGAGCATCTCTATCAACTCTATCATATGCCTTCTCCAGATATGAAGAAATACTCCTCTTATAATAGAGTGGTTGGTGGATGGAATAACCTATGTGATAAATTTGTGAATGCATACAGTATATCTTTCTCTATGGCCATACCTAGTATTTGTGGTTTCACACATGCATGTTGTATATTTTTGATGCAAGTTTCAGAAAATACTTGTAAATGGTAAATCTCAGGACCAGAAGTATACAGCTCGAGTGAGGCCCAATGGATACATCCTGGGCCACCTACTTATCTCCTCCCTTTAACTCCATTTTTCCATTATCTTTTTTCTGACATGATATTTCAGTCCTTATTTTCATGCTTGACTGCTTTTCAAAGACTGCCTAATTTCTGCTACACTGCTAAGGCTTACAATAGTAGTCAAAGTGCCAGAACTCAAGATGTATTCTGCTAGATCATGATCATGGAAATAGTTGATGTAACTGCTCTGTGGCTAATTCAAGCCAGTGAAATACTGCAACTTGTGGAAAATTAATAAAGACTGTTTTATTTCTTAGAATCATTCTCAGCATTTCCTATGAAATTTGATTTATGATGGTAGTACTTAGATTAGCCTGATTAACCCTGATGTTTAAGAGTTTATACAATATACGTGAAAAAAAGGGCAAATGAGAGTTGGGGTGAGAGAGTATCATTAAATTTTAGGGAGAATAAAAAGATGTTCTGGAAGGAGGTAAATAAAGTGCGTAAGACAAGGGAGCAAATGGGAACTTCAGTGAAGGGCGCAAATGGGGAGGTGATAACAAGTAGTGGTGATGTGAGAAGGAGATGGAGTGAGTATTTTGAAGGTTTGTTGAATGTGTTTGATGATAGAGTGGCAGATATAGGGTGTTTTGGTCGAGGTGGTGTGCAAAGTGCGAGGGTTAGGGAAAATGAGTTGGAAAACAGAGAAGAGGTAGTAAAAGCTTTGCGGAAGATGAAAGCCGGCAAGGCAGCAGGTTTGGATGGTATTGCAGTGGAATTTATTAAAAAAGGGGGTGACTGTATTGTTGACTGGTTGGTAAGGTTATTTAATGTATGTATGACTCATGGTGAGGTGCCTGAGGATTGGCGGAATGCGTGCATAGTGCCATTGTATAAAGGCAAAGGGGATAAGAGTGAGTGCTCAAATCACAGAGGTATAAGTTTGTTGAGTATTCCTGGCAAATTATATGGGAGGGTATTGATTGAGAGGGTGAAGGCATGTACAGAGCATCAGATTGGGGAAGAGCAGTGTGGTTTCAGAAGTGGTAGAGGATGTGTGGATCAGGTGTTTGCTTTGAAGAATGTATGTGAGAAATACTTAGAAAAGCAAATGGATTTGTATGTAGCATTTATGGATCTGGAGAAGGCATATGATAGAGTTGATAGAGATGCTCTGTGGAAGGTATTAAGAATATATGGTGTGGGAGGCAAGTTGTTAAAAGCAGTGAAAAGTTTTTATCGAGGATGTAAGGCATGTATATGTGTAGGAAGAGAGGAAAGTGATTGGTTCTCAGTGAATGTAGGTTTGCGGCAGGGGTGTGTGATGTCTCCATGGTTGTTTGATTTGTTTATGGATGGGGTTGTTAGGGAGGTGAATGCAAGAGTTTTGGAAAGAGGGGCAAGTATGAAGTCTATTGGGGATGAGAGAGCTTGGGAAGTGAGTCAGTTGTTGTTCGCTGATGATACAGCGCTGGTGGCTGATTCATGTGAGAAACTGCAGAAGCTGGTGACTGAGTTTGGTAAAGTGTGTGAAAGAAGAAAGTTAAGAGTAAATGTGAATAAGAGCAAGGTTATTAGGTACAGTAGGGATGAGGGTCAATTCAATTGGGAGGTGAGTTTGAATGGAGAAAAACTGGAGGAAGTGAAGTGTTTTAGATATCTGGGAGTGGATCTGGCAGCGGATGGAACCATGGAAGCGGAAGTGGATCATAGGGTGGGGGAGGGGGCGAAAATTCTGGGAGCCTTGAAGAATGTGTGGAAGTCGAGAACATTATCTCGGAAAGCAAAAATGGGTATGTTTGAAGGAATAGTGGTTCCAACAATGTTGTATGGTTGCGAGGCGTGGACTATGGATAGAGTTGTGCGCAGGAGGATGGATGTGCTGGAAATGAGATGTTTGAGGACAATGTGTGGTGTGAGGTGGTTTGATCGAGTAAGTAACGTAAGGGTAAGAGAGATGTGTGGAAATAAAAAGAGCGTGGTTGAGAGAGCAGAAGAGGGTGTTTTGAAATGGTTTGGTCACATGGAGAGAATGAGTGAGGAAAGATTGACCAAGAGGATATATGTGTCGGAGGTGGAGGGAACGAGGAGAAGAGGGAGACCAAATTGGAGGTGGAAAGATGGAGTGAAAAAGATTTTGTGTGATCAGGGCCTGAACATGCAGGAGGGTGAAAGGAGGGCAAAGAATAGAGTGAATTGGATCGATGTGGTATACCGGCGTTGACGTGCTGTCAGTGGATTGAATCAAGGCATGTGTATGGGGGTGGGTTGGGCCATTTCTTTTGTCTGTTTCCTTGCGCTACCTCGCAAACATGGGAGACAGCGGCAAAAAAAAAAAAAAAACAATATACGTAACTGTTGAAAATGATATAGATTTTATTAATAAAATAATGTTGTCAGCATTATAACAAAACATTTTATATATTAACAAGATAATCATGCTTTTGAATAGCACTAAAAGCCTAGATTTGTAAAGCAGATGGTATTTTGATATAGTTTTTATTTCATATTATATTTCATCATCCATGTGATGAGTCATCACAATTTACCCATATTTTTTGATGGGTATGTAACTTCACCTCTCAACATTGTAAATATATTTAGTATTATTGTAACTTCTACCTATATACTTATTGTAGAAGCCTCCCATCACACAAATAGCTAAGTCTTCCTCTAAGAAACTGGGAGTCTTGTTCAGATGTCATAGATTACATTCTTTTGAACATTTGTTCCAGATATACAAAGGATTGATTCATCCTTTCATACAGTACTGCTATACTAGCTGAGAAAGTTTTAGCTTTGTATGATTGCTAAATGGAGTCGAGTGTAAAGCATTTGCCTCATAAACTCTCTTGGTTTGGCTTCACAACGTGACCCACTTTCCACTTGTCATAGTGTAGGTTCATTTTCCCACCTCTGTGTATATTACTTAGGTTTCTGCTCTTGAAAGTTGGCTGCTTGTTTTTCTTTACCATTAGTTAGACCAAGTAACACTTAGCAATCTGATGCATCACATAATTATTATGTGGCCACTGGTAATTCAGAGGTGAGCTGTTGTAATATCTTCTTTCCCTATGCTGTAAAGCTTTGGAACTCTTTACCCTCTCATTTCCTTCCCAACAGCTATAGACAACGTCCCTTTTAAACCCTATCACTTTTGTTCATTGTGGCTGAGGTGTATATGATAAGAATTCATGAATTGTCCCTTATGCCACAAGGTGAGAGACATCTGTTGATGCTTGTAGTCGCATCCTGTACATTTTTACCAGATGCTGTAACCTAAATAGCTTCTATACCCAGATGAGTTTATATGGATATGTCATAGATGTGTGAACAAGTTCTCTTCCCTCTCATTGTATGATAATTTGTGAAACTGACATTCTTACAATGACTCCCATCCATCTTTCCTCTGACACATGTAGTGCAATGAAAACCTGAAAAACTCCCCTGCAACATATTAAGCTTCCATAGAAAACACTTTAGCCTATTTACAGTCCATAGATGTACAGGTATGTTCAACTGCATCTGGCTCTACAACAAAACCCCCCACACCTGGAAGTTTCTTAACATATTAACAACACTCCTGTAATCCTCCAAACCACTTAACTCTTCCTCATCCCATTGCTCTATGAAAAACTGATTAACAACTGAATCAAGCAGAGTATCCCCCACCCACCCACCCCTGGTTTTGCTCACTTTTTTTTTGGAACCAGAATGTGGGAAAATAAGTGTACTTTTCATGTATGTTATTTTTCAGGTCAGATTTACCCTGAAACATGCCCAGTGTTGAGAAGTATAGACATACCCTATTCAGTTTGTTAGATTCTTGAGAAATTGGCTGCATCTGTTTTAAGACAAAAGCAGATTTTGTCTGGATATTTCATGGAACTACGAGTGTAAAGGCTTTTTTCTTTGAAGGTCTGAGAAGGCAATTTTCATTTGCAAAGAAGAGCAAATTTTTGCTCTATTATATCATCCCCATTTGGTTCATCCAACCACACTCTCATAAATGTATCTATTTTAATGGCACCTCCCATCCAGTTGTTCCTTCTAAATGTAAATATTTGCCTCTCAGCAAAGCTGAGTGAATCATGTTTGAAAATTCTTTTGTGACTTCCCTTGGGTAAATTACTGTCTCTTATGTGGTAATGCTTCTGTTTTCATCAAACACATAGTAGAGGTTATAGTCACAGGAATGAAAGCATTTGTCCCCTCTTCCTCCAAGACGACTTCTTCCTCCAACCCAATCTTTCCTGTTCTGAGGCCATTCAGGCAGGGGATTGGGCATATCGGGGAAACTCTCCTTCCTCTGACTCCCATTCTTCATTTATCACTGTCCATTATCACTGCAATTATGTTATCCGTGAGGTAAAGCGTTCCTGTATTGAAAGAAAGTGCCATAATCTTTCTTCATCATCTGCTGATAGGTTTTTCTGTTCTTCAGCTAAGGGCATCGCTTACAAACATCTGTCGCTATGCTTTTCCTTCAATATTCCATTCTGACAGTACTGTAGCGGTGTCTTCTGTAGACATGGCAACTCTCTTTGGTTCTTGTTTCTCCTCTAACTCTGCTTTGGATGATTAACATTCCTTCACCCCCAGATACTCCTCTTACTAATTGTATATCCCTTCTCTTAATCTTTTATCAAACTGTCTGAAAAGTACTTTTCTCTTAGGACTCAAACAAGGCCTGTGGTCTTGTTGCATCCATCCCTGTGTACTGAAAGAGTTTGCTTCTGAACTTGCCCCTCTGCTTGCTTGTCTGTTCCATTTCTGTTTAGAAACCAGCACTTTTCCTTCTTGGAAGCAAGCATTGGTGCATCCCACCCCTAAGAAGGGTGACCACTGTAACCCTTCTAACTATCATCCTGTTGCTTTGACGTCTATCATTTCCATAGTCTTTGAATCTTTCCTCAACTCCCATATCCTCAGACATCTTGAATCTCAGTCTTGTCTCTGATTACCAGTATGGCTTCCATAAGGCAAGATCCACAGTGATAATCTTTCATTACTTACTAATGTCTGGTCATCATCCGTGAAAGAGTTTGGGAAATCCTGTGTAATTGCCTTTGGCATATCCAAAACTTTTGACAGGGTTTGGCATTGGGGTCTTATCTATAAGGTCCCATCTTTTGACTTTCCTCCCTCATTTTGCTTCCTAATAACTAGCTTCCTCTTTGGTTGCCCCATTTATACAAAGGAATGGTCCATCCTTTTATTGAGTACTGTTCTCATATCTTGGGTGGTTCTAGCTTTGTATCCTTATGTGACAAGAACCGAGTTGAAAGTGGTTAGACTTATACACTCTCCCAGGCTATCTTCAAAACTTGACCCACTTGATCTGCATAGCGATGTTGGTTCACTTTTCCTCTTCCATAGGTATTACTTTGGTTTTTGCTCCTAAGAGCTGGCTGCTACACCATGCAATACTTAGCAAGCTGCTGCATCACATGAATACTGTGTGAGTGTTGGCATTTTGATAACAGTTTCTTTTCCTACATTTTGAAGCTTTGGAACTCTCTACCCTCATGTCTTTCCCAGTAACTATGACCTGGTATTTTGTAAAAGAGAGGATTTCCTGTTCCTCCAAATTCCTAAATACTTTCTCTTGTCTTTGCTTTTTTTTTTTCATTATCCTCTCTCTATTTCAATTAAGGCCCAACCTTGATGTGGACTTTTGTCCTTACCTGTAGCCTTCATTTTTGAAAGAAAAAGAATCATTCTTGATGTGTGATTTGTAATTGATTTTTGTGTGACATGAAATAATCACAACTAGAGGTTTAGGAAAGCAAGTTCATCACTTTTGTAACAGGGAAAATATATATGGTAGCATTTTGTGTTCCAAAAGATGGGAACAGTGTAGGTATTAGTTGCATCATTCCTCTTCTGCCTTACGTATGGAGAGATCACTAGACTTCATCACTGTTTATCATTCCCCTATATGACCCCTTCACCAATGTGCTCATTTGTTCTCTTGTTTTTCTCATACTATTAACCTGCCTCCAAAATTTCTTATTTTTTCTCTGAAGTTTGTGGGTCCTCCCCACCCAAGCTCTTGTTTGCCTTCTTTTTCAGCCCCTGCACCTACCTTTTCACCTCATATAGCATTCTCTTGTACATTTCCCAGTCACTCATCTGCTTGAGCTTATACCACAAATGAAAAGTCAAATTTGGCAAAGATCTTTCATTAGAACAGTCTCATCAAAAACATCCACACCAAAGGAATCTTATTTTCCTGCTACTAGAAGCATTTCAGCCTTAGGTTACAGGAACCTTTGGAAGGGTCCTGGGTAATGCCAGGACTCTTTCATGGAAATTGGTCCTTGCATGATAATGAAAATGTATTTTCTTGCTTTCATTCTTTCATCTTTCATAGTTTTTTCATAAAGGGCAGTTGAAGAGGATGAGAGTGTTGACATAGAAACCCTCCTCTCTTTATATTTTACTTTCTGAAAGTAAAGGGGCATTAAATAGAAGTAGTCAGTTGGAACATTTGGTAGGAGCTTCTGCAAACACTGCCCTAGAGTTGCCTTCTGCCAGTGACCTGTTAAGGGTGAGGCACTGAAGGTTAAGAAGGAGCACTGGAGTTCACTAGTTATAGAGACTATTGTCGTGGCCACCTCCTTGAGGGAGTTCCAGCTGGGAACAGGTATCAGAAATATGAATAGATGATAGAAACAGAAGGAACCAAGCAAGGAGTTCTTCTCATTCCCAAAGGCTCAAGCTGGGATGTCTGAGCATGTGTGTAGATGTAACCAGGATGCCTAGAAAGAGAGATAGGGAGTATTTTTGAGGTGAGGTACTGGATGTTCTGGCTCTTAAGGGTGGTAAATGGTATGGGAATGTCTTATGAGTTATGTTAGGGACTGATATGAGGGCGAGAGCTAAGGGAAGGGGGGTAGCACTGCCACTGAAGAAGTTGCTAGAATGTATGAAATGTTTGAACTGACTATGCAGTAATAGTCAGAATGAGGTTGTCACTCTTGACATATTTATAAAACAAATCTTGTAGTATCCATGGATGTCATGTTTGATATTAATAGGAAACTAAAGGTTTGATGGATGTTTTTATGTTAATATGAATTGATTCAGACCACTTCCCTATATTAAACTAGTTATGTCTTTCTTAATGTTACTAAGTCTTGTCAACCAAGAGCACTGGAGAAAAAAAATGGGTTTGGAGAACCATGTGGTAATTGTTTAAGGATGAAGGTATGAATACAAAGGAATTCAAACAGCAACAGACCATTGGGCCCTTTCAAGGCTGTTTGTGGTTGTGTGGTAAAATTCAGGGGGTGTACAGATAATTCAAAGAGAATAACTTGCCCATTGGCATTTTGACTATAGAAGCACAAATGATGAAAGTTGTGGACTTGAAGCAAAATATTTATCTGATCAGGTCTGTTTCTAAATGTATCTATAGTGCTGCTTTCAACTTCTGTGATTGACAAATCATTCCATATGTTAGCAATCCTGTTGAAGAAAAAGTGCTTTGCCTCATTTGGGGTAAAGCATTTGCCCATGAGTTTGTATCCAATACTACAAGTGAGATAAGACAAATCAAATTGTAGGTAACATGATAGATCAAAATTAGCAAGGCCTTTAATCATTTTGAATACTTTTATTAGATCATTTTTTAACCTCTTTTCTAAACTAAATAGATTCAAAATCTTTAATCTGATCTCTTAGGATCATGATAAGTAATGTATTAATAAGTGCTTATATTAATGTGGAAGTTCTTGTTCCATTTTGTATTATGAATTTATGTAAATGAACTGAGGGGCTGTCAGCACATGATCCACCCTTGTAAATGGGAACAGATAAGATGATAGATAGTACTGAGTGAGTGCTTTCTTCAAAATATAATCCTTTTGTTTTTTGACTAAGAGTTCCTCCCAATCTCCCACCTTATTAAGCCATTTTCTAGTGCATTTAGATTTTTCAATATACTTATTCCCACTTATTTCCCACATTAGCAAGTTAGCACCAGAAGCAGATGAAGTAAAACCTCACATGCTCACATCAGCTTTCTAGCTGTCATTTATAGTACACCCAAAGCAAAACCTCCTATCCCCAGCCAGAGCCTCACAGACTTCCTTGGTTTTACCAGATTCTTATACAAGCTGAGTGAGCTTTGGTTTATTTGTCTTTCACCATCCATGCTTATCCCTCTGTTATATTTACGTAATATTCTGCTCATTCTTTTGTATTTTTAATTAGATAGGTGTTCAGTAAGCTTGCACTTGACTCATTAAATTATCAGTCTGTGATTCATTAGTTAAGAAACTATTGTTTCATTATTTTGTTTCATTATTTCAAGACTGTTTTTCTTCTCTTTTCTTCAGGTTTCAGAGTATCTTGTTGTCTGCTATACATCATCCCTTACATTCTCCATATCTGGAGTTGCCAAAGAGATCATGACTTTATCTCTTGCCGTTTATGTCTACAATGAACATCTGTCTTCGATCAATTTAGTAAGTAATGGTCCTCTGTTTGTTGCACAGATGGGTAGAGATAGTTTGGTTTGCAAGTGCTAATTTGCCACTCTTATGAAAATTTTCCCCCAGACCAGGAAAGATGTATGCAGAATGAAATTGGCAAGCAAATTTCTTTGCAGACTACCACCTTCAAAGACTATGGTGTTTAGAGATATAATATGGTTGTTTCTCACACTATAGGGTAGAAAATTGTACATGATTCCATGAATTTCCTAGGGAGTACAGTATATATTATGATGATACACTAATACCCCAATTAGCACTCAGGATATGTCCCTTGAAAATGGAGTGGTGATGAAACAGCTCTCAGTTGAGTTTTTATTCCATTGCATATATGGAGATGCATTTCTAAGAACATTATTTTTTACCTGTCAGTCTGTCAATATATATAAACATTTATTTATTTTTTTTTTTTTTTTTTTTTGCTTTGACGCTGTCTCCCGCGTTTGCGAGGTAGCGCAAGGAAACAGACGAAAGAAATGGCCCAACCCACCCCCATACACATGTATATACATACGTCCACACACGCAAATATACATATCTACACAGCTTTCCATGGTTTACCCCAGACGCTTCACATGCCTTGATTCAATCCACTGACAGCACGTCAACCCCGGTATACCACATCGCTCCAATTCACTCTATTCCTTGCCCTCCTTTCACCCTCCTGCATGTTCAGGCCCCGATCACACAAAATCTTTTTCACTCCATCTTTCCACCTCCAATTTGGTCTCCCTCTTCTCCTCGTTCCCTCCACCTCCGACACATATATCCTCTTCGTCAATCTTTCCTCACTCATTCTCTCCATGTGACCAAACCATTTCAAAACACCCTCTTCTGCTCTCTCAACCACGCTCTTTTTATTTCCACACATCTCTCTTACCCTTACGTTACTCACTCGATCAAACCACCTCACACCACACATTGTCCTCAAACATCTCATTTCCAGCACATCCATCCTCCTGCGCATAACTCTATCCATAGTCCACGCCTCGCAACCATACAACATTGTTGGAACCACTATTCCTTCAAACATACCCATTTTTGCTTTCCGAGATAATGTTCTCGACTTCCACACATTCTTCAAGGCTCCCAGAATTTTCACCCCCTCCCCCACCCTATGATCCACTTCCGCTTCCATGTTTCCATCCGCTACCAGATCCACTCCCAGATATCTAAAACACTTCACTTCCTCCAGTTTTTCTCCATTCAAACTCACCTCCCAATTGACTTGACCCTCAACCCTACTGTACCTAATAACCTTGCTCTTATTCACATTTACTCTTAACTTTCTTCTTTCACACACTTTACCAAACTCAGTCACCAGCTTCTGCAGTTTCTCACATGAATCAGCCACCAGCACTGTATCATCAGCGAACAACAACTGACTCACTTCCCAAGCTCTCTCATCCCCAACAGACTTCATCCTTGCCCCTCTTTCCAAAACTCTTGCATTCACCTCCCTAACAACCCCATCCATAAACAAATTAAACAACCATGGAGACATCACACACCCCTGCCGCAAACCTACATTCACTGAGAACCAATCACTTTCCTCTCTTCCTACACGTACACATGCCTTACATCCTCGATAAAAACTTTTCACTGCTTCTAACAACTTGCCTCCCACACCATATATTCTTAATACCTTCCACAGAGCATCTCTATCAACTCTATCATATGCCTTCTCCAGATCCATAAATGCTACAAACAAATCCATTTGCTTTTCTAAGTACTTCTCACATACATTCTTCAAAGCAAACATCTGATCCACACATCCTCTACCACTTCTGAAACCACACTGCTCTTCCCCAATCTGATGCTCTGTACATGCCTTCACCCTCTCAATCAATACCCTCCCATACAGTTTGCCAGGAATACTCAACAAACTTATACCTCTGTAATTTGAGCACTCACTCTTATCCCCTTTGCCTTTGTACAATGGCACTATGCACGCATTCCGCCAATCCTCAGGCACCTCACCATGAGTCATACATACATTAAATAACCTTACCAACCAGTCAACAATACAGTCACCCCCTTTTTTAATAAATTCCACTGCAATACCATCCAAACCTGCTGCCTTGCCGGCTTTCATCTTCCGCAAAGCTTTTACTACCTCTTCTCTGTTTACCAAATCATTTTCCCTAACCCTCGCACTTTGCACACCACCACGACCAAAACACCCATATTTTAGATGAATATGATAACAAAGAATTCAAACAACCTCAGAATATCCTTTCAATCTTTTCGTTGCGGAAATATTCGGGAGTCCCCTCCCAATTGTGGCCTATATCTAGGAGTTTCCATTATTCCAAAGGATACTTGCCCATTGCATTTTGACTTCAAGAACAATATGATTGTGACTTAAGCAAAATTTAATCTGATCAGTCTCTTCTCAAGTATCATTTGCCTTCTTTTCCCTTTCTGATTGACAATATATTCCTATGTTACATTCTTTAAGAAAAAGTGCTTTGCCTCATTTGGGTAATGATTTGCCCAAGAATTATCCAAATCCATATATAGACAATTCACAATTTACGTTTACATCACTATATCCAATTAGCAAGGCCTTCAACATTCTGACTACTTTTATTGCATCATAACTCTTTTCCAAACTCAATAGATCAAAATCCTTAAATCTATCCTTAGGATCATCCATGCCTTAATGTCATATGTTCTTATTATTATCCTTCTTGTTCATTTTATTATGTTATTACTAACGAGGCTTCAACTATCCCACCTTGTAAATGGCCACCATACGTTACCAAATTCACTGAGTGAGTTGTTTCTGAAAAATAATCTTTTGTTTTTGACCTAAGACCTCCACCAGCTTAATTAAAGCCATTTCCTAGTGCAGATTTTTCAAAACTTATCCCACTATTCCACATTAGCAAGTTAGCGACCGAAGCAGATAAGTAAACCCACATGATCACATCAGCTTTGCTTCATCTAGGTACATCCAAACTAAACCTTCCATACAGCCAGAGCTACTAGACTTCCTTGGTTTTACCAGATCTATATTCCAACTGAAGCTTTTTTTGTCTACACATCAATCTTAACCTCTTTACATTTACTATATTGCTCATTCTTGTTTAACGAAGGTTTCCAGTAAGCTTACACCAAAATATCAGTTTATTTAGTAAGAACTTTTGTTCATATTTTCTATTCCAATTTTCTTCTCCTTTTTTCAGTTCACAGATCTTTCTAACACACCTTACACTCCAATCTGGATTCAAGAATCAACTTATCTCTCCGTATGTACATGCCCCCACATACACATATATGTACATACACATCCACACACACACATATACGTACCTATACATTTCAATGTATACATAGATATACAGTACACATACATATACATATACACACATGTACATAATTCATACTTGCTGCCTTTATTCATTCCCGTCGCCACCCTGCCACACATGAAATAACAACCCCCTCCCCTCACACGTGCGCCAGGTAGCGCTAGGAAAAGACAACAAAGGCCACATTCGTTCACACTCAGTCTTTAGTTGTCATGTATAATGCACTGAAACCACAGCTCCCTTTCCACATCCAGGCCCCAAGAAACTTTCCATGGTTTACCCTGAACGTTTCACATGCCCTGGTTCAATCCATTGACAGCATGTCGACCCCGGTATACCACATCATTCCAATTCACTCTACTCCTTGCACACCTTTCACCCTCCTGCATGTTCAGGCCCTGATCGCTCAAATCTTTTTCACTCCATCCTTCCACTTCCAATTTGGTCTTCCACTTCTCGTTCCCTCCACCTCTGACACATATATCCTCTTTGTTAATATTTTCTCACTCATTCTCTCCATGTGACCAAACCATTTCAATACACCCACTTCTACTCTCTCAACCACACTCTTTTGATTACCACACATCTCTCTTACCCTTTCGTTACTTACTCTATCAAACCACCTCGCACCACATATTGTCCTCAAACATCTCATTTCCAACACATTCACTCTCCTCTGCATAACCCTATCTATAGCCCACACCTTGCAACCATATAACATTGTAGGAACCACAATTCCTTCAAACATACCCATTTTTGGCTTTCTGAAATAATGTTCTTGCCTTCCACACATTCTTTAATGCTCCTAGAACCTTGACCCCCTCCCCCACCCTGTGACTCACTTCTGCTTCCACCATTAGCTGCTAAATCCACTCCCATATATCTAAAACTCTTCACTTCCTCCAGTTTTTCCATTCAAACTTACCTCCCAATTAACTTGTCCCTCAACCCTGCTGAACCTAATTACCTTGTTCTTTTTAACATTTACTCTCAGCTTTCTTCTTTCACACACTTTACCAGACTCAGTCACCAACTTCTGCAGTTTCTCACCCGAATCAGCCACCAGTGCTGTATCATCAGCGAACAACAACTGACTCACTTCCCATGCCCTTTCATCCACATTAGACTGCATACTTGCTTCTCTCTCCAAAACTCTTGCATTTACCTCCCTAATAACCCCATCCATAAACAAATTAAACATCCATGGAGACGTCACGCACCCCTGCCACAAACCAACTGGGAACCATTCCCTTTCCTCTCTTCCTGCTCTTACACATGCCTTACATCCTCGATAAAATCTTCTCACTGCTTCTAGTAACTTACCTCCCACACCATACCTTCCACAAAGCATTTCTATCAACTCTATCATATGCCTTCTCCAGATCCATAAGTGCTGCATACAAATCCATCTGTTTTTCTAAGTATTTCTCACATACATTTTTCAAAGCAGACACTTGATTCACACATCCTCTACCACTTCTGAAACCACACTGCTCTTCCCCAATCTGATGCTCCGTACATGTCTTTACCCTCTGAATCAATACCCTCCCATATAATTTCCCAAGAATACTCAACAAACTTATACCTATGTAATTTGAACACTCACTTTTATCCCCTTTGCCTTTGTATGATAGCACTATGCATGTATTCTGACAATCCTCAGGCACTTCACCATGAACCATACACACATTGAATATCCTTACCAACCAGTCAACAATACAGTCACCCCATTTTTTGATAAATTCCACAGCAATACCATCCAAACTCGCCGTTTTGCCAGCTTTCATCTTCTGCAAAGCTTTCACTACCTCTTCTCTGTTTACCAAACCATTTTCCCTGACCCTCTCACTTCACACACCACCTCGACCAAAACACCCTGTATCTGCCTCTCTTATCATCTAACATTCAACAAACCTTCAAAATACTCACTCCATCTCCTCACTTCACCACTACTTGTTATTACTTCCCCATTAGCCCCCTTCACCGAGGTTCCCATTTGTTCTCAGATGTACTTATTCATACTTGCTCACCTTCATCCATTACTGGGGCTACCCTGTCCCCAGGAAACAGACAAAAAAGGGCCACATCCGCTCACACCTTACACTCATTCTTTAGCTCTCGTGTAATCACCAAAACCACAGCTCCCTATCCACATCCAGTCCCAACAGACCTTTCCATGGTTTACCCCAGACGTTTCACATACTCTGGTTTGGCCTGTTGACAGCATGTTGACCCAAGTTACTCTATTTCATGCACACCTTTCACCCTCCAGAATGGTTAGGCCCCAGTCGCTCAAAATCATTTTCACTCCATCCGTCCACCTCCAATTTGGTCTCCCACTTCTTGTTCCCTCCACCTCTGACACATATATCCTTTTTCTCAACTTTTCCTCACTCATTCTCTCCATATGTCCAAACCATTTCAATTTCAACACACCCTCTTTTGTTCTCTTAACCACAATTTTTTTAATACCACACATCTCTCACCCTTTCATTACTTACATGATCAAACCACTTCACACCACATATTCTCCACAAACATTTCATTTCCAACACATTCACCTTCCTCCATATAACCCTATCTATACCCCATGCCTTGCAACCATATAATGTTGGCACTACTTTTCCTTCAAAAATGCCCTTTTTGCTGTCCAAGATAATGTTCTCTCTCTACACACATTCTTCATCACTCCCAGAACCTTTGCCCCCTCCTCCACCATATGACTCACTTGCATTTACTTCCATAAGCTTCAGCTTCCATGATTCCATTTGCTGCCAAGTCCACTGCCAGATATTTAAAACACTTCACTTTCTCCAATTTTATTCCATTCAAACTAACATCCCAACTAACTTGTCGCTCAACCCTGCTGAACCTAATAATTACCTTGCCCTTTTTCACATTTACCCCCAACTTTTTCCTTTCACACACTTTTCCAGACTTAGTTACTTACTTCTGCAGTTTCTCACTTGAATCAGCTACCAGTGCTGTATCATTGGCGAACAGCAATTGACTCACTTCTCAGGCTCTCTCGTCCCCAACCGACTGCATACTCGCCCCTCTCTCCAAAACTCTTGCATTTACTTCCATAACTATCCCATCCATAAACAAATCAAATAACCATGATGACATCACACACCCCTGTTGCAGACATGTGTAGTAATAAAAAGAGTGTGTTTGAGAGAGTAGAAGAGGGTGTGTTGAAATGGTTTGGACATACAAAGAGAATGAGTGAGGAAAGGTTGACAAAGGGGATATATGTTTCAGAGGTGAAGGGAACAAGGAGAAGCGGGGGACCAAATTGGTGGTGGAAGGATGGAGTGATAAAGACTTTGAATGATTGGTTGTGCCTGAACGTGCAGAGAGGTGAAAGGTGTGCATGGAATAGAGTGAATTGGAATGGTGTAGTATACTGAGATTGACATGCTGTCAATGGACTGAACCATTGTTTCCTGGTGCTACCTTGCTGATGTGGGAAATGGTGTTCAAGCATAATAAAAATGAATAGATATATATACATATATATATGTCTGTGTCAGAGGTGTAGGGAACGAGGAGAAATGGGAGACCATATTGGAGGTGGAAGGATGGAGTGAAAAAGATTTTGAACGATGGGGCCTGAGCATACACGAGGGTGAAAGGCATGCAAGGAATAGAGTGAATTGGAATGATGTGGTATACTGGGGTCGACATGCTGTCAATGGATTGAACTAGGGTATGTGAAGCGTCTGTGGTAAACCATGGAAAGTTTTGTGGGGCCTGGATGTGGAAAGGGAGCTGTGGTTTCGGTGCATTACACATGACAGCTAGAGACTGAGTGTGAACAAATGTGGCCTTTGTTGTCTTTTCCTAGTGCTACCTCACGGAGGGGAAGGGGATGCCATTTCATGTGTGGCAATGAGAAAGGATGAAGGCAGCAAGTATGAATATGTACATGTGTATATATATTCCTATGAGTCCACGAGGAAAATGAAACACGAAAAGTTCCCAAGTGCACTTTCGTGTAATAATCACATCATCAGGGGAGACACGAGAGAAATATAATAGTCAGTTGATATACATCGAAGAGACGAAGCTAGGGCGTCCTAGCTTCGTCTCTTCGATGTATATCAACAGACTTTTATATTTCTCTCTTGTGTCTCCCTTGATGATGTGATTATTACACGAAAGTGCACTTGGGAACTTTTCGTGTTTCATTTTCCCTGTGGACTCATAGGAATATCTTGATCACGTGCAAAATTGTGATCCTTTCCAATGTGTACATATGTATATGTCTGTGTATGTATATGCATGTATATGTTGAAATGTATAAGTATGCATATGTGCCTGTGTGGACGTTTATGTATGTACATGTGTATGCGGGTGGGTTGGGCCATACTTTTGTCTGTTTCCTTGCGATACCTCGTTAACGCAGGAGACAACGGCTAAGTATAATAAATAAATAGATAAGATAAATGTGTGTGTGTGTGTTGATAAGTATATGTATATGTATGTATGTATATATTTGTGTATATGAGTGGATGGGTTTTTCTTCCTTTGTTTCCTGGCGCTACTTCGCTAATGCAGGAAACAGTGCTGCTTCATAGCCTTTAGTACAGAGGGTTACTCTAGCACAGTATGTTCAGAGGCTTTTATCTAATGTTCCCACCAACTACTACCTAATGTTCCAACCTACTAGTACTACTCTTGCTAATGCTCACACCTAATATTCTTATCTACTTCTTCTGTCTGAACATACAGACGGGTGAGAGGCATGCAAGGAATAGAGTGAATTGGAACGAAGTGGCATACCGGGGTCAATGTGCTGTCAGTGGACTGAACCAGGGCATGTGAAGCTAGAGACCATATTCTTGGCCCTACCTCTCTGAAGCAGGGAATAGCTATGCTGTTTTCCTGTGGGGTGGGGTAGCGACAGGAATGGATGAAGGCAAGCATGAATATGTACATGTGTATGTATGTAATGTCTGTGTAGATGTACATATATGTATTATATGTTGATATGTATATGTATGTATATGTGCATATGTGGGCATTTATGTATATATATGTGTATGTGAGTGAATGGGCCATTCTTCGTCTGTTTCCTGGGGCTGCCACGCTGGTGCAGGAAACACCAAATATTTATTATAATGATAACTCCTTCTGTCTAGTGCCCCTGTCTAATGTTCTTACCTACTACTTTTTTGTATTACTCTTACCATTTTATGAAAAGGCAGAGCTAGCACAGTGCTCACCACAAGAAAATCTAGTTACAGAAAATGAGTTTTGTGAGTTAAGTGTTGGTGGATGTTATGTGTGACAAGGAGAGATTTTATGTTTGTGGACAGAATGCCAGGAGGCCACATGTGGGTGAGGCAGAAAGAAAATACAGGTACTTGGATCAAAGGAATGCAACTTGACAGCCAGTGAAGTGAAGGCTCACCAAGCAGCTGTCACTGACTTTCCTGATATCCAGGTGGATGGTACTTACTAGTAATATACCTCCCAGGTCATTGGCTGCCTACCAAGTACTGCCCAGTGTGAGATATATATGTAGTACTGTATGTGAAAGTTAGATATTAATAGATACAGTCATTACAATGATATACCTTTACTAATTCTAACAAACGTGTCCTTGAACAAGTCATCTTTGTTGTTAACTTCATGTTTGTTGTGGTAGAAGCTTTTATCATCTCTACATTCTTGATAATGGTTCTAATTGTCAATTTAGCCAACTTTTAAGCATCACTGATATCAACTTGATGCTCACCAACTACTGACTGTCTTGACTCTTGTTATTTTACATTCAAGGAGAGGCTTTTCCTAGGCACTTTAGATGCATAAGCAGCACTAGAACTTACAGGCCATCTTCCTGACATGGTGGGTAAATATTAGTCACAGTCAAATTTAGAAATTGGCAGGTTGTTAAGAATGTATGCACAGTGTAAGTGCAGCAACATTTTTATTGTAATAACAGAAGGGAGCACTAGGCACTGATTGGATGTGAGTGTATGTGTGTACAGCAAATGAGTATAAACAAAGAGAACAGTTTTTGGCATGTTTTGAGTGTATGGAATTGTGATCTTTGATTTCTTTAGTGGATTTTCATAATTTTTTCTTTAGTGAAAATATATTTCCAAGATGCAGACAAGAGCGCTGTAATGAAACAGCCTTCAATGGGATAGTGCTAACCAGGGTATTAGTATATTGTGAGATGGATTACTTGGGTTAGGAGGTAAGATTAACCCTTATGAATTACCAAACTTTTCTACTCAGAATATTTTAAGTTCACTTAGACTATCTGTCTGTCAGATGCTGCTATCTCTGTACTAGTTTCCTTAGGGTTGTATAAGAATACGTGTTTTGTCTTCATAAATATAGAAGCAAAAAGAGTCTAATATTTTTGCTATGGCTTATTATCTTAAACCAAGAAACCAAGTCACCATTTACCATAAGTAATGTACCTATTGACTGGGTAATGACTCTTTTGCTACAGTCATAACTAAAACTCATTAGGGTTTCTTTTGCTACTTTCAGCAAGATATGCTTCTTATTGAAGTTTACTGTTTCATACAACACTTACTTTGTAGACTCAAATTTACATAATTCACTCTTATCATGCTGGTTATTAGATTCTGTGAGTGTCTTATGAGCTGCTGTCTTAGACACCAGGTACTTTATTTCAGCATTTCACCACCTTGGTTTCATTTTAAAAATAGACTATCTACCATGCATTGGCATGTATGTTCCCTCTCCTGCTTTAAAGGTTTTTCTGAAGCTTTTGCAAGCTACATTCATGTCATTTTCATTTACCATATCATTCCAGGTTTGCATGGCAAGAACATTGTGAAGATCCTTAAAATTTGCTTGTTTAAAATTGGGTACTTTTAACAACTGTCATGTTAACCAATATTACAAGCAGTGTTGAGAGCAACCTCAAAATTGATTTGTCAGTGATCACTTATATTAAACTTTCCTCGAACTTCATCGTTATTAACGAGGTCATCATTGGTAGTTAAAACTAAATTTAATAAACTCTTGTTGCGAATAGGTTTCTAAATCGATTGGATTAGAGCACCATGAAAGTTAAGTTAGAGTCTTTACCCAGAACCACTGGAAAGGGATTCTCCCCATTTAGATTCTGGTATGTTGAAATCTCATGTTATGATAGAATGTTGTTTATAAATAGTTTCTGCTGACAGACAACAAAATCTTTTGTCTACCTGTGATATCTATGTGAGGGGCCAACAAACTAGTCCTGTTATTTTCTTAAGTAGTTTATCTTTACTTTCTGCAAAAATTAAGTGTACATTCTCAGCAGCTACAAGTTTTACCACAGGAAGCTTCTTTTTTTTCTCATATCCCCATTAGATAGAAATATAGTAAATCCTCGGTATAACGGACCCCAATATGATGGATTTCAGATTTAATGGACTGGGCAAATAGTAATACATCAATTGATAATATTTAAAAAAAAAATTTAAAATCTCAAATGCCACACCATGTGCATTTCATATCGCTCGTTTTTGGTAGCATGAGGTATATTCCCTTTGTTTCAGTCTCAGTCTGCCCTCAAGCTATCATGCAGTCAGGTTGCATACAGAGAATTGTGACTATTTGTTGAATAATTTTGCAATCCTTACATTTCAGAATGGCATCAAATGATAGAGGAGTTAAAAGAAAGCGTGTGAACTGTATATTGTATAAAAAAAATGGCCCATGGGATATGTTCCATTTAACGGACTTTTGGCATTAATGGACACTCCCTCCCCCGTATTAGTCTGTTAAATCGAGGGTTTACTTTACTCATAATTTTTGTATCTTGAGATGCAAATGATATAATATCAGTCATGGACTTGAAGTAAAGTATTTTGTCTGGTCGACATTTTAAAAGTATCATTGATTTTTACTGTTTTCAGCTATTCTCTCTGGTAGATATATTTCTAAACAGTCCTGTTGAAGAACATGTACTTTGCCTTGTTCAAAGTCGATTGTTTGTCAACAAGTTGTTTGCTTACTATAGAGTGAATTATTTGTTTTCAAGCCTAGATAAGTGCTTCGTTTGAGATCATCAGAGGTTTTGATAATTTTAAATACCTGTACCAACAGGATGGTTTGGCTATTCATGTGTTTGGTTCAGATTACTTAATATGTTTAACAAAGAAGTTTAAGTGGTGATTTGATTCAAATATTAAAAATTGAGGATAGAAAAGTGAAGTTTAAGAGTTGGTTTGATACCATTATTCATAATTATTATTTGAAAAGTTCAAGAAGTGATTTGATACAATTGTTCAAAATTATCAGTGGCCTTGATAAAATTGCATGCATTTAGAAGTAAGGCTTTGGTAAAGAATTGATATTACCTCTGTTTGTTATATATAAGAGTGAACATATTCAGAATAATAGAGGGTGAATTGCAGGGGATAAAGGTATTTAAAAAATCAGCACAGTGTGAGACTTATGAGTGTGTGCTGGTAAAGTAACAGATAACAAGCCCTGTGAGCTGATTCATGTGTATATTTCTTAAAAGATGGTTTGTATCTTATTCTAAACTGTTATACATTTACCAGATGGGACTTGTTCTCTGCATCATCGGTATCACATTTCACGTTGTCCTGAAAGCCCTTCATCCACCCAAACATCCACCACAACAGCTCAGCCCATTAACTCCAGCTGAATCCCATCAGAAGGTACCACTCCTGTCAGACACAGAAGGGGAAGAACTTGAATTGTACTCTCGATAGTTCCTTGTGAAAATGTTGGTTAAAACAAGTGTGGATGTTTAGTTGGTACACTTCCAGTACATGTATACTTGTTGAAATAGTGAGGAAAGTGATAACAGTTGCAGTTGTTTGATTACTAATCTCTCCCCATTTATCTGTCTTGGGGAGTTTTAGTGAGGTGATAGTTTACATATGTGTTCGTCTTGAATTTATTAATGGCTGTGTGGACAAAGCTGGATGTACACAGTTTTCCATTTGCTGAAATTTTTGTGAATTATATTTATCTTGAAAAGCAAATTCCAATGATCTATTCTGTTTAAGCAGTTTTGTGTTCCATATTTCATTACCGACCATTTTTATTTGTCAGAAGTTCTCAAGGAAATCGTCACACTTATCCATTCCATAAAAGTAGATTTCATAGCTTTTTTGTTTTTCATCAAGATGTTACCAGCAAAAGCTTATCTAATTTATTCATCCTGTTGGAAAAGTTTGTCATAATTTCTCAAGAAGACAGTTCATTCCATTAAAGCAATTTTTTTAGCTTGTACGTTTCACTTTTTGTGTTTTTCCATTGGGATGTTTCCAGGAAAAACATACTAATTTATTCATTCCATTAGAGCAATTTTTGTAGCTCTATGTTGCACGTTATTTACCTCATTTAGATAGAATGAAAGATAGCTGTTATATCTGTAATACATTTGTTGGCCTATTTTTTTTTTAACCACCTATGCAGTAAGTGCCATTTCATGCTGACACATTAGGTTTTCAGGTGCAGGATTATTCTTTGTTTAGTTGTTCATTTGTCTCTCATCATATTGAAGACCAAACAACAGTGTTAAGAATATTTTTGTATTTGACACTCATTCCCTCTGGGAACTCCCATGAAGGGGGTGGCCAAAGCAGGAGAGCCTTCACTTATCCCTGTCCATACATGCCTCCCTTGCATACACCATTCCATATTCCTAAGAGTCCACGGGGAAAATGAAACACGAAAAGTTCCCAAGTGCACTTTTGTGTAATAATCACATCATCAGGGGAGACACGAGAGGAATATAACAGTCAGTTGATATACATCGAAGAGACGAAGCTAGGACGCCATTTGGTAAACATGTGATTGTCCATGTGGTTTTGGACAATCACATGATTACCAAATGGTGTCCTAGCTTCGTCTCTTCGATGTATATCAACTGACTGTTATATTCCTCTCTTGTGTCTCCCCTGATATGTGATTATTAAACGAAAGTGCACTTGGGAACTTAGTGTTTCATTTTCCCCGTGGACTCTTAGGAATATCTTGATCACGCGCAAAATTGTGATCATTTCCACCATTCCATATATTCTTCCATTAATGTCCCTCCCTCCAGTACTCTTCCACTAATGTCTCATATGGTTTCACAGTAACCCCTTTAATAGTAATATTGTAAACTCCATCATGCATTCTTTGCAAATGTTCAAACCAAACTTTGAATACAGCAGTACATTTCACCCACTCTCCTTTTCCACAATTCATTCAATTTACATATTCATATGTTGCAGCTGCATAATCAGGTTTAGAAGACTATAGTCCCTTAATCCTTTACTGGCTGTTCTTACTGAGAATGTAATTTTCTTTTAATGATGGCTCTGGTTAATTATAGTTTCATGGAACTTAACAAAATAGTTCATATGATTGTATTGCATATATGTTTAATGTCATATAGTAAGAAACCTTATAGAGAACTTATTGTCACAGGATTTGGTAAGCATCACTCCAATTTAAGTTACTGTTTTTGTAATATACATTTAGGAACAAGTTATTTTTCTATATTTTTTGGATTATACTTTGGAATGTAAATAAACTGGGATATATTTGTTTAATTTCTTTTATTTGAGTACAGTGTATCCATAAAACTTTTTTCCAGAGTACCATAGTGTAGTACACTTCCTATAAGAGTACAGTAGATTAGGGATTTACCAGGAGATAGATAGATACTAAACAAATTCATGGAGTATCAAATCACACAATAAAGCCTTTTCCCTGTAAATAAGAGATTTGGAACTGTCAAAAAAAGAGTAAGGGCTTAAAACATTCTGTAGATAATGTAACAAATATTAATCAAACAATGAGAATGATGGGCTTACCTGATTGTCTGTCACATACACATTTATTTCAGATAGGCTTGTTAAAGTTTTATCTTGTACTCTCTCTATATATGTATATAATTACAAAGTTCATACATTAAGTAAAAACCTGCTGAAAAATTTTATAAATATATCTTTTATTACTATTATTATAACTGACTGCTGTTTCCTGTGTTGGTGACGTACCACCAGAAAACAGACAAAGAACGACCCATCCACTCATGTATTTTTTTATTATACTTAGTCATTGTATCCCGCATTAGTGAGGTAGTGCAAGGAAGTGGACAAAACAATGGCCCAATACATACACATGTATATACATAAATGCCTGCACATATACATGCACATGGATGTACATGTGCATGTGTGGCCTATCCACTCATATACACACATATATGCACACATGTACATTTTTTTTTTTTTTTTTTTTTTTTTTTATACTTTGTCGCTGTCTCCCGCGTTTGCGAGGTAGCGCAAGGAAACAGACGAAAGAAATGGCCCAACCCCCCCCCCCATACACATGTACATACACACGTCCACACACGCAAATATACATACCTACACAGCTTTCCATGGTTTACCCCAGACGCTTCACATGCCTTGATTCAATCCACTGACAGCACGTCAACCCCTGTATACCACATCGCTCCAATTCACTCTATTCCTTGCCCTCCTTTCACCCTCCTGCATGTTCAGGCCCCGATCACACAAAATCTTTTTCACTCCATCTTTCCACCTCCAATTTGGTCTCCCTCTTCTCCTCGTTCCCTCCACCTCCGACACATATATCCTCTTGGTCAATCTTTCCTCACTCATTCTCTCCATGTGCCCAAACCATTTCAAAACACCCTCTCCTGCTCTCTCAACCACGCTCTTTTTATTTCCACACATCTCTCTTACCCTTACGTTACTTACTCGATCAAACCACCTCACACCACACATTGTCCTCAAACATCTCATTTCCAGCACATCCATCCTCCTGCGCACAACTCTATCCATAGCCCACGCCTCGCAACCATACAACATTGTTGGAACCACTATTCCTTCAAACATACCCATTTTTGCTTTCCGAGATAATGTTCTCGACTTCCACACATTTTTCAAGGCTCCCAAAATTTTCGCCCCCTCCCCCACCCTATGATCCACTTCCGCTTCCATGGTTCCATCCGCTGACAGATCCACTCCCAGATATCTAAAACACTTCACTTCCTCCAGTTTTTCTCCATTCAAACTCACCTCCCAATTGACTTGACCCTCAACCCTACTGTACCTAATAACCTTGCTCTTATTCACATTTACTCTTAACTTTCTTCTTCCACACACTTTACCAAACTCAGTCACCAGCTTCTGCAGTTTCTCACATGAATCAGCCACCAGCGCTGTATCATATTCATACTTATTGCCTTCATTCATTCTGGTGCTACCCCACCCCACAGGAAAACAGACAAAAAAAAGGCCACATTTGTTCACACTCAGTCTCTAGCTGTCATGTGTTATGCACTGAAACCACAGGTCCACATCCAGCCACTTCACATACCCTGGTTCAATCCACTGACTGCACGTCGACCCTGGTATACCACATCGTTCCAATTCACTCTATTCCTTGCACGTCTCTCACCCCCATGTATGTTCAGGCCCTGGTCGCTCAAAATCTTTTTCACTCTATCCCTCCACCTCCAATATGGTCTTCCACTAGGGAGTTGTGGTTTTGGGCCATTACACATGACAGCTAGAGACTGTGAACAAATGTGGCCTTTTTTGTCTGTTTTCCTGGTGCTGCTGTTTCCTGTGGAGTGGGGTGGTGCCAGGAATGGATGAAGGCAAGCAAAATATGTACATGTGTATATATGTATTATCTCTGGAGATAGGGGAGAAAGAATACTTCCCATGTATTCTCTGCGTGTCGTAGAAGGCGACTAAAAGGGGAGGGAGCGGGTGGCTGGAAATCCTCCCCTCATTTTTTTTTTTTTTCAATTTTCTAAAAGAAGGAACAGAGAAGGGGGCCAGGTGTAGATATTCTCTCAAAGGCCCAGTCCTCTGTTCTTAACGCTACCTCGCTAATGCGGGAAATGATGAATAGTATGAAAGAAAAGTATAAATGTATATGGCTACGCATGTATATGTACATATGTGTGGATGGGTCTTTGCCTGTTTCCTAGCACTTCCTTATTGATGCGAGAAATGGCGTTTAAGTAAAAAAAAAATTAATAAATAATTAATATGAAATTTATAGTATCATTAACTGAAAATTACAAACATTTTATTGTACTAATCATATTTCCAAAATTATTTTCCTTAATATTTGAATTGTTTTTAGTGCATGAATTAGTGATGAACCTATGAAACAACTGCGTAAAAGAACAGTAAAGAATACAATTTACCTCATCATTCACTGAGCAAGATGCACATTTTGGACCATGAGACGACCACCCACCTGCCTTGAACTGGAGATGTTCTAAGCTATATGCTGCTGTACTATCCATTTTCCTGTTACAGTATTTTTCCTATTACTGTATTGAATTTAATTAATTTTTAGTCAAGAACCTATCAAACAGCCCTGTTAAAAAATATGAATATATATTTTACCGTATCATTAGAGGTTAGACATAAGGTCAAAAATATATAAAAATAATTCTCAAAACTTAATAGAAACAATAGAAATGATATATATTACAATACCAAAAATACACTAAACATTCACTTAATGAAAATTATCTATGATACAGTACAGAGAGAAAATGATAAAACAGCTAACATATCTGCCCCCTAATCTTCAGTTCACTCATAACCTGATCCAGACTCTTCCACTGATACTGCAAAGCTGCTACTGTGATGTCATGCCCTAGATCATCCAACTATACAAGCATTTAAGTAGTACATGTACATCTTTCCTCTCTCATGCATCTTATTACTTTTACTGATTCACATGCCACTTGAGACATAAAATATCCGTGTTTCTTTAATTAGTTTGTTCCAGAAAAAAGTGATTTCATTCATTCCTTGTCCTTAAACATTTGCTTGTTGAGTGCATACCATGTATGTTATCCTTTTTGTTAAGTTATGCCAAATTACTGAAAAAATAATGCAATGTGGTCATAATACAGCATGGAATAGGTGCACCAGCAAATCACAACATATTGTGACACCAATTTCCAAGTGAACAAGAAATATACTTAACACATGTAAGAAATAATGAAAAATAATGTACCAAATAACACTCACGTTATTATCTAGGCAATGAAAATGATATACAACCCATACAGAAAATGATACGACAGGTACACCCTTATTTGTCACATCACATTCTTTGAGAGACTGAGATAGGCTAGGTTTTACCATATATGAAGATATTCATTGGTTCAAGCATTATTGAAGAACCTTCTGGAGAAAACTATATGAAAAACATAATTGTAAAGTACAGATAAAAACAATATACTGAATCATTCTCTGAAAAAAGTATTGGTTTAAGTGAAATATGATAACTTGCCTTGCCTCGCCTATAATGTAAATGTTCTACTGTACCAATCGCATTTCCATTATTGTTTAAAAATCTATACCTTATGTTTAGTTAATGAATTAGGCATGAACCTACTAAAAAGAACTGTATAGAAAAATATAAAGAATACAATTTACCATATTAATAACTAAGTCAGATGTTCATTTTGAACTTCCGAGATGGCAAAGGGGATAAAGGTGAGTGTTAAAATTAGAGGTATAAGTTTGTTGAGTATTCCTGGGAAATCATATGGGAAGATATTGATTGATAGGGTGAAAGCATGTACAGAGCTTCAGATTGGGGAAGAGCAGTGTGGTTTCAGAAGTGGTAGAGGATGAGTGGATCAGGAGTTTGCTTTGAAGAATGTGAGAAATACTTAGAAAAACAAATGGATTTGTATGTAGTATTTATGGATCTGGAGAAGGCATATGATAAGAGTTGACAGAGATGCTCTGTAGAAGGTATTAAGAGTATATGGTGTGGGAGGCAACTTGCTAGAAGCAGTGAAAAGTTTTTGGTTCTCAGTGAATGTCAGTTTGTGGCAGGGGTGCATGATGTCTCCATGGTTGTTTAATTTGTTTATGGATGGGGTTGTTAGGGAGGTGAATGCAAGAGTTTTGGAGAGAGGGGTAAGTATGCAGTCTGTTGTTGGATGAGAGGGCTTGAGAAGTGAGTCAGTTGTTGTTTGCTGATGATACAGCGCTGGTGGCTGATTCGGGTGACTGAGTGTGGTACAGTAAGTGAAAGAAGAAAGCTGAGAGTAAATGTGAATAAGAGCAAGTTTATTAGGTACAGTAGGGTTGAGGGACAAGTCAACTGGGAGGTAAGTTTGAATGGAAAAAACTGGAGGAAGTGAAGTGTTTAACATATCTGGGAGTGGATTTGGCAGCGGAAGTGAGAGTCACAGGGTGGGGGAGGGGGTGAAAGTTCTGGAAGCGTTGAAGAATGTGTGGGAGGCGAGAACATTATCTCAGGAAAGGAAAAATGGGTATGTCTTAAGGAATAGTCGTTCCAACAATGCTATATGGATGCGAGGTATGGGCTATAGCTAGGGTTGTGCGGAGGAGGGTGGATGTGTTGGATATGAGATGTTTGAGGACAATATGTGGTGTGAGGTCTTTTGATCGAGTAAGTAATGAAAGGGTAAGAGAGATGCGTGGTATTGAAAGAGTGTGATTGAGAGAGCAGAAAAGGGTGTATTGAAATGGTTTGGAAAGACTGAGGAAAGATTAACAAAGAGGATATATGTGTCAAAGATGGAGGGAACGAGGAGAAGTGGGAGACTAAATTGGAGGTGGAAAGATGGAGTGAAAAAGATTTTGAGCGGTCGGGGCCTGAACATGCAGGAGGGTAAAAGGCATGCAAGGAATAGAGTAAATTGGAACAATGTAGTATACCGGGGTTGATGTGCTGTCAATGGATTGAACCAGGGCATGTGAAGCGTCTGGAGTAAACTATGGAGAGTTTTGTGGGGCCTGGATGTGGAGAGGGAGCTGTGGTTTCGGTGCATTATACATGACAGCTAGAGATTGAGTGTGAACGAATGTGGCCTTTGTTGTCTTTTCCTAGCACTACCTCGTGCGTGTGTGGGGGGAGGGGGTGTCATTTCATGTGTGGCGGGGTGGCAACAGGAATGAATGAAGGCAGCAAGTATGAATTATGTATATATGTCTGTGTATGTATATATATATGTATACAATGTAATGTATAGGTGTGTGTATATGTGCATGTGTGGACGTGTTTGTGGGTGGGTTGGGTCATTTTTTCGTCTGTTTCCTTGCGCTACCTGTGATTGTCCAAGACAGACAACGAGCATATCATAAATTTATTATGAGGACAAGAAGGTGAATTGTTTACAAATTTTATCAACAATAAAGTTATCCAATTTGTATAGACCTTCACTAATATTATGATTATAATTCTTTGTGTATTTAATAATAGAAGATTCAATGATATTTCTCATGGTACTGGAGTTAGAGTTAATAACTAAGATGGCATTACTCCAGTTTACCAAATGGCGTCCTAGCTACGTCTCTTCGTTGTATATCAACTAACTGTTATATTTCTCTCTTGTGTCTCCCCTGATGTGATTATCACATGAAATTGCACTTGGGAACTTATTGTGTTTCATTTTCCCTGTGGATTCATAGGAATATATATATATATGTGTGTGTGTGTGTGTGTAAATGTTAACATGTATATGTGCATGTAGGGCATTTATGATGTATGTGTATATGAGTGGATGGGCCATATATAGAGAGAGAGAGAGAGAGAGTTTAGCTCTGTTTATTCTACTATACTAATGCTACTTTATGAACTCACTCATAATACTCAAATGTAAGCCAAGATAGAGTTAGTGCTGTCCATACAGTACTGACACAAAGGTCATTATCTTCAGTCACAGGTGTGGGTGGTCGCTAGAGGAAGACAACACTAGAATATAACCCGGCCCATGTACACACTCATTGGTACAATCAAACATTCAAATTTTTTTTTTTTAACAAATACAAATACACTGTTAGAAAAAGTAAATGTAATTAGACTTAGGCTGCCAGCCACACACTACATTATCACTATTAGTGACAAATGCTGAGGATAACTATCAAGTAGTTGCAACTCTATCATTCAACAAAATCAATACATGGTATCACTGTAATATATAAGCCATCTCGGAAATGCAACATTATCCAAAGAGCCAAGTCTTCCTCACATCTAGGAAGGACCTACATACTTAAAGGAGAGAGTCAATTCAAATTTAATTCAACTTTTCATCTCTCCTAGTCTGATCTCCAAACGTGACCCACTTGCCTGACGCTACAGTGTTTGTTCACTTTTCCTCTATACAGAATATTTTAGCTCCTGCTCCTGAGAGCTGGCTGCTTTTGTGCCCCTGCTAATAGCTAGAATATGTAATAACTAGCTACTTATGTCTCATATGATAACTCTGGCCATTGGCAACTCACTGGTGAGTTGTTGTGATATCTGTTACTTTTTCCTATACTGTGAAGCTTCTGTAATCTTTACCTCCTCATGTTTTATCTAAAAACTAGACTTGCCTCTTCCTCCAAAATTCTTTTTCATTTTTCCCTCTCTGACAAAGTTTTGAGTTTCACTGAAGGCCTAGCCTTAGTGTGGACTTTTGTTTGTAAGTGGGGACAAAAAAAGAAATTTAGTACTGTTCTGAGCCAGGGGGAGCCTGGGGAATCTCTGTACACATACACAGTGATACCACTACTGGATTCAGATGTAAGACTGATTTTTCTTCGATAATTAGAACAATGAAATTATTTCATCCAAATACACTACATACAAATTGAATATAGCATGAGAATATTATGGTAATACATATATCTACATCTTCAAATTAATCACTAATCTACATTACATTAGGTATTCTGTAACATATTCTATACATGAAACCGCTGCAGAAGCAAACCAGTTAAACCCAAGATGTACTTGCACCTTGGTCCTCCATACCATATCCGTGGCAAAAAATACATTATCTTTTAATGTTTCGGCATTTTGTATTAAATCTTAACGAAAAGATTCTAATACAATTTTCATTAAACTCCTACCAACTATTCTACTGGGATGTGGAACATCTACCCAAATGCTCATGACAAATTTTACATGATCACACAATTGCACTACTGAATTTTAGAAGCTCTTTAGAATTCAACAAGAGCAATTAATTCTGCATTAGCAATGGGCAGGAGTCAACCCACAGGCCAGCCTAAGGTTTTGGAGTGGTCTCCCACCTATTTGGAAGTTGAGGTCATGTAAGTTCACCTATAGGGGAAAATCAGCTTTGACAAGGGAAGATTCCTTGTAACACTGAGAAGTAAACTCAAACTCATCTTAAAACAACTAAGAAAGGGATGTCTGGTGAAGAAGGAAGTCTCTTTAAGATGTTGTAAGGTAAAATGTGTGACAAAGTTGGTGCTTCTTGTATTTAAATGTGTCTGTCTGCTGAAGGAAGGGCTCTGGCAAAGTAAGAACGTTTAGCTGAGGGTACTGGAAAGTGTGAAAGATTCATAAGAAGAGCTCCAGAAACAGACAGAAATAAATTGGCTGCTGAATGTCAGGGTTTTGAATCACTTTCACTGCTTGCATGTTCACTTAACTGAGCTCAGTGTTCATCATCAGCTAGTGACCATAGGAAATCTTTGCTAAAGTGTATAATATAGAAATGAATCAGTTGTCATTAGTAAAGATGGAAGACTTGAGACACAAGAGACTGGTGAACCATGAAAGTGCTGTGTACCATGTCTAAATCCCTGCCAGTGATAACAAAATATGTAAGACCAGTACACAATTCACATGAAACAATACAGGAAAGACAACTGAGAATTTCTTATTAGACCAAGATGATGTGCTAAAACTAATTTCAACACAAACAGTCATTTAACTTTTTCTTCCCACAGTGATAAATGATATAGTATAAGTAGTAAGGACATTGCTTTTTGTGGAAGGAAGAGGATTTAGGAAGCATATTGTCACAACCATGGATAATACCTGTTGTAGATCCTCAAAGCACAGCTGGAGCCATGGCATTGATGTAGGTGTTATGCTGGCCTAGTGTCGGTGAGACATGTAGTATGACCAGTAGGCCAGGTTGAAGACGAGAAAGGCCGCTGGGAACAGATAGCGGGAAACTTCATCAATTCGGCAGGCAAGGATGCGGTAACGGCGGGTGTCTGCTTGGCTGATGGAGAACTCAGCCACATCTGCTGCAGGGGATGGCTGAGCAGTCTGATCACCAACTCCAGGCCCATTCTGCTGCCAACCCCACCACAGCATGGCAAATACACGGGTAAATCAGCTTATGAATACTCAAAACAAGAGTAAGGAGAGAGAGGAAAGAGGGCACAGGGGAAATTGAAATTATCAGCTTATAAGCAGTAAAAACAAAGAATAAGGAGGGGAAAAAAATGGGAGACTGGTGCATTTAATGACAATAGTGAGGGAACAGAAACTAATAACAGTAAAAGGTAGGGGAGGGAGAGGACTGAGTATACAGCAGGGATGGATGGTGTCAGGAGCAAATTGTAAGAGGTGTGCCTCCTGCACGAGATACCACCTATGATCTCAGGTTCAGGGGACGGTGTAACATGGATCATATGTTTGGTGTTAGGCTATGGGGATGGTGGAAAATGAGCCATGTATATGGTAGACTGAGGAGATGGTGGAACGCTGAAGATGGTGAAATATAGGCTGTACATATGTCAGGCTGAGGGAATGGTGGAAGACAGGCTGTACATATGATGTCAGGTTGAGGAGATTGTGGAACATGAGCTGTACATACACTGTCAGGCTGAGAGAATGCCATCAAGTTGAGGAAATGATGGAACATGGACTATACATATGGTGTTAAGCTGAGGGGATGGTGGAGCATGGGCCATACATAGGGATCAGATTGAGAGGATAGAGGAACAAGGGCTGTATAAAAGGTGTCAGGCTGAGGAGATGACGGAACAAAGGCTGTACATATGATGTCAGGCCGAGGCAGATGGTGGAACATAGGCTGTACATATGGCATACGGTTTATGGGATGGAGGAACTGGCTGTGAAACATGCAAATCAGGTCACAAAAGTTCTCTACATGCATCTGTGTAACACTACCTGTTTAATTGACTAGGATAAAGATGTAAACTCCTAAGAATTTTCTTATTTTCTCTAACAGAAACAGTTCATTTGGAACAAAAGGTGTGTATATATATATATATATATATATATATATATATATATATATATATATATATATATATATCTTTCTTTCTTTCATACTATTCGCCATATCCCGCATCAGTGAGGTAGCGTTAAGAACAGAGGACTGGGCCTCTGAGGAAACATCCTCATCCAGCCCCCTTCTCTGTTCCTTCCTTTGAGGAAAAAAAAAAAAAAAAAAAAAAAGAGGGGAGGATTTCCAGCCCCCCCCCCCTCCCTTCCCTTTTAGTCGCCTTCTACAACATGCTGGGAATACGTGGGAAGTATTCTTTCTCCCCTATCCCCAGGGATATATATATACTAGTAATACCATCCTGCCCTCAGAGCCTGCTGTCTTTCCCAGCCCTCTAGCTCTATCTCTTGCTCATTCATCTGGCCTGGTTACTAAGGCACTATCTAACCACCTATCTCTGTTGAATATATCCAGCATTAGTATGGGATATAAGCCTAAACCCCTTGATGAAAAGCTATATATATATCATTTTGTACTTTCAACATCTACTTTTGTCCTAACAACATATGCATGCAATTTCCTTTGTTCTGAACAACACAGATTATGTACAAGTGACCACTGCCCATAAAGCTTGAGGGGTCCAAATACCTGCATAAACCAGAATGCAGTAAGAAAGTGAGCTAAAGGTTTGCAAGCTAATTTGTTCAATAATGCACATCAAATGCATTTCAATGGAAACAAAGCTGCCATCTGAATACTACTCGTTTCATTGATGATAAAACTGAGGAAAAATTTCATTACCGTAAATCATGTTTCCATAATACCATTATGGACATAAGATCTTGTCACTCTTAACTACTGGTAATTCCCAGACATCATGATAATTCACTGCTAGCTTAAATCACAACTGATGCTACACCTTCATTCTGCTGGCTCCCCATCACTGATTCTAATCAACCAGAAAGATGTCCTGCCAACTCATGACTGGAACTAGTGAAGCAAGGGTATAGATGAAGCCCAGTGACTCAGTAGGAATCCGTCTAGCCAAGATGAAGCTCACTAGGATCCCTCTACTTATGGTGCAGCCCAGTGGTCCTAGAGATATCCTTCTTATGGTGAAGCCCAGTGGGCCCTGCTAATTATGGTGAAGACTAGTATTCCTCAAAAATATCTAGTTGTGGTGACACCCAGTAACCCAAGAAGGATCCTTCTAGTTGTAGGGAAGCCCAGGGGTTCCTTTGAGATCCCTCTAGTTGTTATGCAGCCCAATGGCTGCATAAGAATCCCTCTAATTGTGGTGAGGACCACTGGTCCCAAAGAAGTCCCTCTTAATTGTGAGGCCCAGTTACTCCACAGGAATCCCTTTAATTTTGTTGAAGCCCAGAATTCCCAAGGGATCCAGCTAGTTGTGGTGAAACCCAGTGGCCCTAAAGGGATCTCTCTAGTTGTGTTGAAGCCTAGAAGCCACAGAGGGTTCCCTCCAGCTGTGGTGAAGCCAAGTATTCACATAGAAATCCATCTAAGTTAGGTGATGCCCAGTGATATCTTTCTAGCTGTCGTGAAGCCTAGTGGTCCTAAAGGTATCCATCTAGCTGTCTAAAAGCTCAGAGGCCTTATACAGATTTCTCTCATTGTGGTGAACCTTAATAGCCCCAGAATGACCTCTCTTATTGTGTTAAAGCCCAGCGGCCCTACTGTGATCTCTTTAGTTGTGGTGAATCCCACTAGCCCAAACTGACCCTCTAATTGTGGTTAAGCACAGTGGCTCTTCAGTGATCTCTCTAGTTGTAGTTGAGGCCCAATGGTCCCAAAAGAGTCCCTCTAATCATGGTGAAACCCACTGGCCCCAAAGGGATCCCTCTAGTTGTGTTGAGACCTAGTGGCCTGATGAGGATCCATATACTTGTGGTGAAGCCCAATGTCCTTAGAGGGATCCCTCTAGCACTTGTGAAGCCCAGCATTCCCAGAGATCTTTCTAAGTTGTAGTGAAGCCCAGTGATTTAAGAGGGGTCCCTCTGGTTGTGGTGAAGCCCAACATCCCCAGAGGGATCCTTCTAGGTGTGGTTAAGCACAGTGGCCTTAGAATGGTCAGAACTATTATCATATATCATTCCAGGAATATTTGTATAATCAATACTCACCCTAAGTGCATCAGACTCTTTAAAAGCTCAGAAATCCTCTAGCCTATGGTCCATCTTTATGGTTAATATTAGGCCTCTAAAACTGTCAACTGGTGAATTTTTCATGTTGTCAAGGTCAGCTGACCCTCATTTATCCTATCTACTTTGGACTGGCATAAACCTTGCAGTTCTGCCCTTTATCTTTTTTGTTTTTCTTTAGTCAACATGTCAGATGGTTTATTTGTTGTGTCATTAAGATGCATAAGGTTATAAAAGAATCAGTCCAGCTAAAGAGCAACAATAAAACTGACATGTCATCTATAACTGAACCAAAAGTGGCAGTCAATAAAAATGACAGTCACCTGGAGATGACGACATGCATGAGTGACGGAGTCACTGCATTACTAGACTGAGTCTAAGTATCAATCTGCTCTTTGTCGTGACCTACTTCTAAATTGGTGATTCTATAAGGACTCTGTACCACTATTTGATGGGTTGCAGCCCATTCCTCATCTGTGCCTACCTTTACTTATCTAAATGTTCTCATAAGCACATTGTCTTTTCCATGATACAAGATCTTTGTATGCCTACCACTGTCAACAGCAAGAGTAAACACGGATTATAAAGAGCGATCAGACTGCTGAGTTTTTATGAGGTCTCTTACCGGCATGAGCTCCATCCAGCTGTCAGAGGTGGTCTTAGGGCGGCAAGGGTTGTGGCAAGTGGTGCTCATCTTCTTGCGCCAGTAGTAGTTGACCACGGTGAATTCCAGCAGTGCTGCGAAGATAAAGGCTGTACACACTCCCATCCAGATGTCCAGAGCCTGGGAAAGGAGTAGTAGATGAGTGAGGTAGGACACAGGTGAGGGAGAAGCCCTAGGGATGGAGCAAAGTGAGGAACCCAGGAACAGGAACAACAGGTGAGTGAGGGGGACACAGAGAAAGCAACCCCGGGGTGAAGCAAGGGCAGCAGGTGGTGAGTGAGGTGGGGCATGGGAAAAGAGACACACAAGGGTGAGGTTAAGGAGAAGGTGGAAGCCCAAACACAATCAATAATCAATCAACTTTGAGTATTAGTAAAGCTATCAACTGTGAGTTTTAGTAAAACTATCAACTGTGAGTTTTAGTAAAGCTATCAACTGTGAGTTTTAGTAAAGCCATCAACTGTGAGTGCTAGTAAAGCTATCTGATACACAAAGATTCATGTCTCAAGGTCCATATGAATGAGTGGAGTGTGAAAGGAAGAAATGAGCGTAAAAGGATAGGTGTTGTAGACATTGTCCTGCCTTGTGACAGCTTCCAGGATCAGGGTGGGGATCTCAGCCCTGCAAAACTAATTCATACAGAGAGGGCTGTATGCTCCTGACCTACCCAGTGCATATTACATGACAGTTCCCCACCACCACCACCACCACCACCCCACACACACACACAGACACACACACACACACCACAAACAACTACACAAAAGCAGTAGAGGTAGTAAAAGTATGAGAGTAAGTGGTGCCACAAATGAGCTGCTTGTAGTAAATCATATTCATTATTCATTATACGAAATCGCTGTTTCCAAATCAGCGAGGTAACACCAGGAAACAGAAGAATGGCCCATCCACTCATATACAAATATATATATATACATAAATGCCCATACAAGCACATATACATATATATACATTATTATTTTTTATCTATTTTCTATTTTGCTTTGTCGCTGTCTCCCACGTTAGCGAGGTAGCGCAAGGAAACAGACCCACCCACATAAACATGTATATACATACACATCCACATACGCAATCTATACATACCTATACATCTCAACGTATACATATATATATACACACACAGACATATACATATATACACATGCACATAATTCATACTGTCTGCCTTTATTCATTCCCATTACCACCCTGCCACACATGAAAATAACCACCCCCTCCCCCCAAATGTGCACGAGGTAGCACTAGGAAAAGACAACAAAGGCCACTTTCGTTCACATTCAGTCTCTAGCTGTTATGTAATAATGCACTGAAACCACAACTCCCTTTCCACATCCAGGCCCCACAGAACTTTCCATGGTTTACCCCAGATGCTTCACATGCCCTGGTTCAATCCACTGACAGCATGTTGACCCCGGTATACCACATCGTTCCAATTCATTCTATTCCTTGCACGCCTTTCACCCTCCTGTATGTTCAAGCCCCGATCACTCAAAATCTTTTTCACTCCATCTTTCCACCTCCAATTTAGTCTCCCACTTCTCCTCATTCCCTCCACCTCTGACACACATATCCTCTTGGTCAATCTTTCCTCACTCATTCTCTCTAAGTGACCAAACCATTTCAACACACCCTCTTCTGTTCTCTCAACCACACTTTTTATTACCACACATCTCTCCTACCCTATTATTGCTTACTCGATCAAAACACCTCACACCACATATTGTCCTTAAACATCTCATTTCCAGCAAATCCACCCTCCTCCACACAACTCTATCCATAGCCCATGCCTCACAACCATATAACATTGTTGGAACCACTATTCCTTCAAACATACCCATTTTTGCTTTCCAAGATAATGTTCTCGACATTCACACATTCTTCAACGCTCCCAGAACTTTTGCCCCCTCCCCCACCCTATGATTCACTTCTGCTTCCATGGTTCCATCTGCTGCCAAATCCATTCCCGGATATCTAAAACACTTCACTTCCTCCAGTTTTTTCCATTCAAACTTACCTCCCAATTGACTTGTCCCTCAACCCTACTGTACCTAATAACCTTGCTCTTATTCACACTTACTCTCAGCTTTCTTCTTTCACACACTTTACCAAACTCAGTCACCAGCTTCTGCAGTTTCTCACACGAATCAGCCACCAGTGCTGTATCATCAGCGAACAACAACTGACTCACTTCCCAAGCTCTCTCATCCACAACGACTGCATACTTGCCCCTCTTTCCAAAACTCTTGCATTCACCTCCCTAACAACCCCATCCATAAACAAATTAAACAACCATGGAGACATCACACATCCCTGTCGCAAACCTACATTCACTGAGAACCAATCACTTTCCTCTCTTCCTACATGTACACATGCCTTACATCCTCGATATATATACAAATCAACATATATATACATGTACATTTTCATGCTTGTCTTCATCTATTCCTGTCACTACCCCGCCCCACAGGATATAGCATTGCTTCCCCCACTTCAGTAGGGTAGCACCTCTAGCTATCATGTGTAATGCACCGAAACCACAGCTTCCTATCTATATCCAGGCCCCACAGACCTTTCCATGGTTTACCCCAGATGCTTCACATGCCCTGGTTCAGTTCAATGACAGCATGTCGATACCACATCGTTCCAATTCCCTCTATTCCTTACATGTCTCTCACCCTCCTGTATGTTCAGGCCCCAACTGCTCTAAATATTTTTTGCTCCATCCTTCCACCTCCAATTTGGTATCCCACTTCTTGTTCTCTTCACATCTGACACATATATCCTCTTTGTCAATCTTTCTTCACTCATTCTCTCCATATGTCCAAACCATTTTAACACACCCTCTTCTGCTCTCTCAACCACACTCTTTTTATTTTCACACATCTCCCTTGCCCTTTCATTACTTACTCCATCAAACCACCTCACACCACATACTGTCCTCAAACATTTAATTTCCAACACATCCACTCCTCCGTACAACCCTGTCTATAGCCCGTACCTTGCAACCACATAACACTGCTGGAACTACTATTCCTTCAAACATATATGTTTTTGCTCTCTGAGATAACATTCTCTCCTTCCACACATTCTTCATTGCTCCCAGAGCCTTCACCCCCTCCCCCACCCTGCGCCTCACTTCCACTTCCATGGTTCTATCCACTGCTACGTCCACTCCTACATACCTAAAACACTTCCTCCAATTTTTCCCCATGTGTCATGGTGTAACATCACCATCATTATTCAATGTTTTAATGGATGGGGCATTATGATGAATAAAATGTGGTACTGTGATAATGGTGTACTACTTATTAATGGTGAAAAAGAATTTAAGTAGTTACAGTTGCCATATTCAAATAAAAATGTGTTGTTACCTAAACCACAGAAAGATCAGGATAGAATGATGAGCTGTTTCAAACATATATGCTGGGAGAGGATACTGAAAATTAAAGTAAACATAATGAAGACTAGATTTTGAAAAGATTGGGAGATCATAGTGCCCTATAAGTCTGCATGATGAAGAACTGGAAACTGTTGATAAGTTTAGATATTCAAGAGTAAAGTTCAATGAGGATGGTAATATGGTTGCTGAAAATGAGTGTAGTGTTGTCAGGAAGAAAAACTGAGTTGCATAGAAAGCTTTGGTAATTGGAATAACATCATCGTCGAATGTAAAAGAAGAATGAATAGCACACTTGTCTTACAAAAAGCCTTCTCCACCCCCCAATATATTTTCAAATGTAGTCAAACTTACATTTTAGTATTTATATGTCATCTCTCCTTTGGCTTTGATTAATATCTGCAGACATGTCTGCATGGAAATGGCAAGGTTTGTGAAGTATTCTAGGTCCATGTTTTGGGTTTAAAGGGCTTGATCTCCTGAATGAGGTGAGGCTTTGATGAGGTGATGCAGGAAGCAGCCATGTGATCGTACATTCTGAGCACTCAAAGTGCCTAGAAATTTTATGTGTACCCCATTTTCTTGCTTCGATGAAAGCAATTGGGCTTTTTGTTCCATAGAAAGGCAAGCGAAAACCATCTTGAACCACAGGTAGAAGAAATAAAGCACCCAGATTTCTAAAATGAAGTGGCATCCAAGAAGAGTAAAGATCTTTCCTAGGGACAGCCTGAGGCAAGTTGCTGGTGCTCACATCTTTAGAAACACTTAGTCTCAGTGGCCAGATGTATGATTTCACCCTGAGAATGACAAATGATTGTACCTACAATAAATTTCAGCTGTGTATCACTTTTGAAAACAAGTAGGATGGACAAGGCTTCTTGCAGACAATGTAAAACTCAAGTTCATGTTATTCAGGATAAGCAAAAGATAGGTGGGTATCCTGCATAATATAGCTGTAAATAGAAGAATGGATACAATGAAGAATGAAGATCTGAGAAGGATAAGTGGTTTAAAAAATTTATTAGAAAGGCACATGAATTAAAGTCCTTTAGGATAAGGAAGGTGCAGATGTATCAGTTTTGGAAGGAGGTTGATAATGTGGAAAAAAACAGAACAAACAGGAACATCAGTGAAGGGGCAAAAGGGGAAGTAACAAGTAATGATGAAGTAAGGAGATGGAGTGAGTATTCTGAAGGACAGTTGAATGTTTTTGATGGAAAAGTGGTAGATGTAGGGTGTTTGGGTCAGAGTGGTGTACAATGTGGGTGTCATGGAGAGTAGTTTGGTGAAGAGAGAAGAGGTGGTGAATGCCTTATGTAAGGTAAAAAAAAAATATGTGGCATGACAGCAGGAGTGGATGATAATGAAGATGAATTTCTTAAGAAAGGGGTAGCCCGTGCTGATTTGATGGTGGGAATTTTCTGGGTATGTATGGATCATGGTGAGGTGCCTGGGGGTGTGCATAATGCATGTATAATGCCACTGTATAAAGGCAAAGGGATAAAGGCAAGTGTTCAAGTTTGTTGAGTGTACCTGATAAGTTGTATGGGAGGATGGTGATTGAGAGGATGAAGGCATGTACACAGCATCAAACTGGGAAGAAGCAACATGGTTTTCAAAGTGGTAAAGGATGTGTGGATTGGGTGTTTGCTTCAAAGAATGTGTGTGAGAAATATTTAAGAGAAACATGGATCTAGAAAGAGCATGTGATATGGTTGACAGAGATTTTTTTTTTATATTTTTATTATACTTTGTCGCTGTCTCCTGTGTTTGCGAGGTAGCGCAAGGAAACAGACGAAAGAAATGGCCCAACCACCCCCCCCCATACACATGTATATACATACGTCCACACACGCAAATATACATACCTACACAGCTTTCCATGGTTTACCCCAGACACTTCACATGCCCTGCTTCAATCCACTGACAGCACGTCAACCCCGGTATACCACATCGCTCCAATTCACTCTATTCCTTGCCCTCCTTTCACCCTCCTGCATGTTCAGGCCCCGATCACACAAAATCTTTTTCACTCCATCTTTCCACCTCCAATTTGGTCTCCCTCTTCTCCTTGTTCCCTCCACCTCCGACACATATATCCTCTTGGTCAATCTTTCCTCACTCATCCTCTCCATGTGCCCAAACCACTTCAAAACACCCTCTTCTGCTCTCTCAACCACGCTCTTTTTATTTCCACACATCTCTCTTACCCTTACGTTACTCACTCGATCAAACCACCTCACACCATACATTGTCCTCAAACATCTCATTTCCAGCACATCCATCCTCCTGCGCACAACTCTATCCATAGCCCACGCCTCGCAACCATACAACATTGTTGGAACCACTATTCCTTCAAACATACCCATTTTTGCTTTCCGAGATAATGTTCTCGACTTCCACACATTCTTCAAGGCCCCCAGGATTTTCACCCCCTCCCCCACCCTATGATCCACTTCCGCTTCCATGGTTCCATCCGCTGCCAGATCCACTCCCAGATATCTAAAACACTTCACTTCCTCCAGTTTTTCTCCATTCAAACTCACCTCCCAATTGACTTGACCCTCAACCCTACTGTACCTAATAACCTTGCTCTTATTCACATTTACTCTTAACTTTCTTCTTCCACACACTTTTCCAAACTCAGTCACCAGCTTCTGCAGTTTCTCACATGAATCAGCCACCAGCGTTGACAGAGATGCCTTGTGGAAAGTCTAAAGAGTAGATGGTATGGGAGGAAAGCAGTTAGAAGTTTTTATCAAGGGTGTAAGGCATGTGTATGAGTAGGAAGAGAGGAGAGGGGCTCAAAGTGAAGGTTGGTCTGCAGCAGGGGTGTGTAATGTAACTGTGGTTGTTCAATTTGTTTATAGATGGGGTGGTGAGGGAGGTAAATGTGTCTTGGAGAGGGGAAAAGTATGCAGCCTGTGAGAGATGAAAGGGGTTGGGAAGTGAGTCACTTGTTTTGCTGAAGGTACAGCAGTAGTGGCAGATTCGAGTGAGAATTTGAAAAAGTTGGTGACTGAGTATGGATGAGTGTGTGAAAGAAGCAAACTGAAAGTGAATATGACTAAAAGCAAGGTTATCAGGTTCAGCAGGATTGAGGAACTGGTTAGCTGTGACATGAGTTTAAATGGAGAAAAACTGGAGGAAAAGAAGTGTTTTAGATATCTAGGAGTGAATATAGCAGCAAATGGAACCATGGAAAAGGAAGCGAGTCATAGAGTGGAGGAGGGGACGAAGGTTCTAGAGCACTGAAGAGTGTGTGGAAAGAGAGAACATCACCTGGGAGGGCAAAAATGGGTATATTTGAAGGAATAGTAATCCTAATGCTATCGTATGGATGCAAAGCATGGGTTATAGATAAGCCTGTGAAGAAGAGGGTGATTGTGTTGAAAATAAAATGTTTGAGAACATGTGGCATGAAAGGGATTGATTAAGTTATGAAAGGGTAAGAGAGCTGTGTGGTAATAAAGAAAGTGTGGCAGAGAAAACTGAAGAGGGTGTGTTGAAATAGTTTGGACATATGGAGAATAAGTGAGGAAAGATTGACAAAGAAGATACATGTGTCAGAGTGGAGGGAACAAAGAGAACAGGGAGATAAAATTGGAGATGGAAGGATGGAATGAAAAAGATTTTATGTGATCGGGGCCAGAATGTGTAGGAGAGTAAAAGGCATGCGAGGGATAGCAAGAATTGGAATGATGTGGAATACCAGGGTCAACATGCTGTCAATGGACTGAACCAGGGAATGTGAACCATCTGGGGTAAACCATGAAAAGATGTGTAGGGCCTGGCTGTGGATAGGGTGCAGTGGTTCCAGTGAATTTCACATGACACCTAGAGAATGGATTTGAGCAGATGTGGCCTGTCTTCATTTGTTTCTGGTACTAACTCACTCAAGCTAACACAGGAAGTGGTGATATGTATGGAACACTAAAAAGGGTGATAACACCATGTACATGTTTTTAAGGCTCTAGTCACGGACACAAGTTCACATCAAGGCCAGGCCTTGACTGAAATACTGAGGGAATTATGAAAAGGAAAAAGAAAGGACAATGGAAAGTATTTATAAATTCTGGAGGAAGTGAAAAACCTGTCCTCTTAAATTGTGCCAGGTCATAGTAATTTGGGAAGACATGAGAAGGTAGAGTTCCAAATGTTCGATGAGTAGGGAAAGAAGCAATTATCAAAACGGCCCATCCTTGAGTTGCTAATGGCCACACAGTAATCATGTGACACAGCAGCTTGCCAAGTATCATGTGGTCCACAATCAGCCACCTCCTGGAAGAAAAAACCAAAGTAATACCTTTAGAAGAGGGAACATGAACCAACATTGCAGCCTAGGGCAAGAGGGTCAAGTTTGAAAGTTAACCTGGGACAGTTTATAGGTCGGACCACTTCTGCCTAACTCTGTCAAGTAAGGTTGCAGAGTTAGAACAACAACAGATTTGAGAGCAGTATTCCAAACAGGGATGAATCAATCCTTAGGAAAAAGAGAGCAACTGTTCAGAAGAAAAGAAACTTCAACATCTAAACAAGACACCCACTTTCTTTAAGGCAGACTTAGCTATTCCCATTATGTGGAGTTTCCAAGGTGGATATTACAGTAATACCAAGCATGTTCACTGAGTCACGATGTGGAATTGCAGAACTGTCAAAGGAGAGACGATAGTTGTGAGGAGTTTTTGATAGATAAATAGGTAGAAACTGATTCTTGGAGGCATTAAACTTAACCAGATTTTATCTACTCCACTGAGATACCCTGTCCAAGTCTGAGTTTACTGAAGAAGCTGTGTCAATACGAGATGCATATCGAGTGAGAGAAAATGAAGTTGAAGGATGTGGATGAATGCAGCGTTGAGTTGTCAGCATATAGGTGCATATGATTATTCATGGAGGAGAGGAAATAGTTGAAAAAAAGGGGAAAACGTGTAGGGGACAGCACAGTATCTTGAGGGACACCAGTGTTGATGGAGAAAAAGGGAAGAGGCTGATCCATCAACAACCACAAACATAGATCAGCCAAAGAGGAAGCTAAAGATGAAGTAGCAAAGTGAGGGAGGGAAGTCAAAAGAGTGGTGCTTAGAGATGAGACCCCAAATGCCACATCCTGTCAAAAGCTTTGGATGTATCAAGGGCAACTACACATGACTCCCCAAAATCTTTCAGAGATGATGACCAGACATTAATAAGATAGGAAAGAATATCACCTGTGGATCAGAGAGATGAATGTGATCTCAAGGTGTCTAAGGATATGGGAGTTGAGGGGGGATTCAAAGACTTTGGAAACAGTTGATGTCAAAGTCATAGGACAATAGTTAAAGGGGGTCAGAACGGTCACCCTTCTTCGGGATGTGACGTATTAATGCATGGTACCAAGGAGAAGGAAGAGTTTTGGTTTTTAAACAAAAACAGAACAGAACGCAAGCAGAGGTGCAAGTTCAGAGGCACACCCTTTCAGTGCATGGGGATAGATGTCATCAGGACCTATAAGCCTTGCTTGTGTCAAGAGAATGAAGCATTTTTTGGACAGTCCAAAAGAGATCACGGAGAGGGGTACTGGATTGGTAAGATCATCATCAGGGGGTGAAGGAATGTTAGAGTCATCCACAGTGGAGTTAGAGAAGAAATGGGAACCAAAGAGTGTTACTTTGTCTATGAGACAGACAGCTATAGTACGGTTAGAATAGAAAAGTGAAGGAAAGGTGGTAACAAAAGTTGATAGATATGCCCTTAGCTAAAAACCAAAAGACCTATCAGTGGATGATGAGGAGAGGTTATTGCACTTCTTTGAATAAAGGAACACTTTGCCTCATGGATAATGTGCTTGCACTGATTACAGGCAGTGATAAAAGCTGAATGGAAATCATGTTTTCCAAAAAGATATACAGCAGTCCAGTCAGAGTTACAAAAGGATAGGTACACCATGGAAGAGATGGAATAATGTGGTAATAAAACTTATTATGGCTAATGGTGGTTGAAATGAAGATGCCAAAAGTACTGGTGGGAACTGGAGGCAATGGAAGTATTTCATGTATAGATATAATGTAAATGGAGACACTGGTTTCCCTCCATAAGCAAAGTGTGAAAACTTGAAAAATAAGAAGCATATTTTTCACTTAAAATGAGGATGGGTTAAAAATGTGTATAAGTAATATGAGAATCTGTAGGTAGCTACAATATGCTGAAACTATACATACCAACCACCTACTGGTGACATATCAAGCTGCAACTATCAACCACCAGCTAACTGTACCCACAATCCTCCTGCTGGTGATACATTTAACTGTATCCACCAACCTCCTACTGGTGATGTATTTAAATGTACCAACCAAGCTCCTGCTACTGATGTATCTATGTACCAATCTCCCGTTGCTGATGTATTTCAGTGTATCCATCACCCTCCTGCTGGTGATTTATCTAACTGTATCCACCACCCTCCTGCTAGTGATGTATCTAACTGTACCAACCAACCTCCTGTTAGTGACGCATCTGTTTGTATCCATCATCCTCCAGCTGGTGATGTATCTAACTGTATCCATCATCCTCTTGCTGGTGACATATCAAACTGTAATTACCACCCTCTTGCTAATGATGTATCTAACTGTATCCATTACCCTCCTGCTAGTGATCTACTTATGACCCTCTACTTACTGCAGCTGTTGCTGTGCTTTAATCATCCTCTGGTGACTGCTGACGTAACCAATGCTTCTGTACAGTTATCCTTCCTGCTGTTGCTGTTCCTCAAGTCCCCTGTACCTGATGTTCTTCCTGCAGCCCAGTTCTCTTGTAGCTATTACTGTTTCAGTACTTCTAACCCTCATGCTGCTGTTGCTGCTTCTATTACATTCCAAGTCCCTGCTCTTGGTACTGTAACCTATCCCTGTACCTGCTACAGTAACTCCACCCATTCTATGACTTCTGTTAAAGCACTTCTCATAGTACCTTTGTAGCTGTACCTCTGGCTCCTCCACTCCTGGTACAACTGTTTACTGGGCATCTCTACTACTGTCACAACTCTACTATTGGCATCCATGCAACTGTTACAGCTGTTCCTAATCCTAAGGCCCTTGTTGCAGCTGTAAGTGAAGATGTAACTAACCTTTATGTAAGAAACCTGAGGGATCTTCAGCTGTGTCTCTGGAAACCAAAATTAAATCAATCATTAATTACATAAAACAGGGTTAATAAAACCTTTATCATAAGAACTATAATTTCTAATCTAGAATATATATATACATATATACATATTTATTATACTTTGTCACTGTCTCCCACGTTAGCAAGGTAGCGCAAGGAAACAGACGAAAGAATGGCCCAACCCACCTACATACACATGTATATAAATACACATCCACACACGCACATATACATACCTATACATTTCAACATATACATATTTACAAATACACAGACATATACATATACATACCTATACATTTCAACATATACATATATATAAATACACAGACATATACATATATACACATAATTCATACTGTCTGCCTTTATTCATTCCCATCACCACCCTGCCACACATGAAATGACACCCCCCCTCCCCCCACACACACGTGAGGTAGCCCTAGGAAAAGACAACAAAGGCCACATTCATTCACACTCAGTCTCTAGCTGTTATGTATTATGCACCGAAACCACAGCTCCCTTTCCACATCCAGGCCCCACAAAACTTTCCAAGGTTTACCCCAAACACAGCGACAAAGTATAATAAATAAATAATATTGTTATTATTTATGCTATCACCATCTTCAATATTCAAAATAAGACCTTACCTTTTTCTCTTTAAATTGCAATAAGTAGCACTAAAAATACCTTCTTTTCTTACATTTCTCAGCTATTTTTAACAATTTCAAAAAATCTATTCTCCATTTCAAACACCATACACTCAAAGACAAAAAGCACTTATTAATGTATGAAATAAAATGAATTATTGGCAAACATTTGTTCTGAAAAAGCATGAATTTTTACTTTTGTGGAAAAATCATATCTTAGAGATGGTTAATACTTATTTCCAAAAAAGCAGACTAGAAACTTACTGTCTTTTATTCGTAGACTTTTCAGGGAAAAGCTTCGGATCAAAAGTGACAAACCTGACTTCATATCATTTCCTTTTACTCACTAAACCCCTTACCTTGTGATCTCGTCACAGCGACTGATCGCCCTTCACCAACCTAAACCCTCCATTCATTTAGCAGGTCCCTTAATACAACTATGGTCCCCATGCAGTTTCATCTAATTTAGCTACATCACTCTTTATCTCACAACCTTTCCTAGTAAAACTAGATCCATTTTCAATGCAGGTTTTATCTGACTTAAGCAGGCACACTTCTTATTCATGAAGAACCCAGGTACTGCTGGAATATTTTTCACTTTCTTGGCATAGCTATATACCTACTTCCCCTGAGCCAACCTCTTGCTACTGAAAGCTTTCTTTTGTCTCCAAGACTTTCCCTCAAAAAAACTTGAAAGTCTTCCATTTACCTGAGCCACTGTCTTGCTACAGGTGGGACATACCCCCCTTGTGTAACTCCCATCTCCCATGACAAAGATGGACTTCCTTTCCCCTTTACTACAACTGAGCTCCCATTTCCCTTGAGACACTTACACTCTACATCCAGGATCCCCTTCTACTAAGCCACTCCCTTTAAATGAGTATGCCTCCCATTCTCCATGTCACTATCTTGCTATAACTTGGTCTCCCTTATTTCTTGACTACTCTTCTAAGCTTCCCTCTCCCATATGTAGGCTGTCCCTGCATTCCACATGTGCTTCTTTATGGGAACCATGAGACTTTCACTCAAGATACTCTTGAGCTGTAACTGGACTTCTTTACTCTAACCCACTACCTAACTATAATAAATTTGCTCTTCCCATTGACTGCACCCTGACTACAACTACATTACCCATTTTCATTAACTCCTCCACTGCTTTAATCAGGGTTTTCCTTCCCTTGAACCACTGCTGTGTTATAAACAGGTTCCCCTTTCCTACGGCACTCTCATCACACAGCCTACCCAGCTTTCTCTTACAGCACTCCCCTACTATCAATAGACACCTCTTGCCCCTGCTAATGTACCTGATGCCTGGTTAGAGACTGTGAGGAGAGTAGTGACCCCGAGGCAGGTTCTGGCAGGTACAGAGTCAGTGTCCATCCAGAAGCCCATCCAGGAGATAACAACAATGAGGATGCTGGGCAGGTAGCTCTGCACCAAGTGGAACCCAATGTTCCTCTCCAGGGTGATGAGGGCACGCAGGCAGCTGTAGTTCCCTGCAAGACAATACCTCCATTAAGTAATACCCATGACATGCAACTGAAAAACTAATCCTCTTTCTCAGACTGCCTGTGTTGATAAAAGGATCATAAGAGGGCAAGATGTATTTGGCTTTTAAACTAGTAAACTTGTGTTCATTTATTATGGGCTCTTTGGTAATTGAATATCTTCAACGTTTCACTGGAGGTAAATAAAACTGCAAAACAATGGTACTTAATAACTCTATCATCTTAATACAAGTCTTCCTGCTAGCAGCATGAGAAAGCAAGGGATGATTATTCATGCTTGCCTTACACTAACAATCTAGAGCAACCTATCAAATGTTAACTGCTATCATTATGGTTCTGTTACTGCAGCAACACTAATTCTCTTCCTAATCTATGTGAATAACATGCCATCAGGAATGGGACTTCTCTCTGATTATGTTCATGGATGATGCCAAAGTCATGAGGGAGATATAAAGCTAAGAGGATTGCATCAATCTGCAAGAGGATCTGTTAAGCTTCAAAACTGGTCTGATACCTAAGTAAATGTAAGGTAATGAGAAAGAGGTCTCTCATTGGATATTCTCAAGCAGGAAAAAACTTTCAGGACTCTATGTGAGAGAAGGACTTGGGAGTCAACATCAACCTAATCTGCCACCAGTGTCTTACACTAAAAACATTGTGAAGAGGACCAATGTTATGCAGGCAGATATCAAAATAGCATTCACACATATCAAAAAGGAAATATCCTGCAAGCTATTCATGTCCAACAGAAAACAAAAACTAGAGTATGCTTCTCAAGATTTGTTGTTGTACTAAAAAAACAACAACAAAAAACTGAACTAATGGAAAAGGCCCTGAGTAGAGGGAAGCAAAGATGGTACCAGAAATAAGTAAGCCTCAGTCCAGAGAAAGGCTAGAGGGCTTAATTTTGTCCACCATATAAGAAACAAAAGTAAGGTGGCGATCCGATCACTACTTTTAAGTTTCTAAACCAGTTCGATGATGGCAACAGAACAGTTCTTAGAAAGGTGCAAGGATAGAACAACCATAACATGAAATTAAAGAAGAAACTTGTCATAAGAGATTAAAAAAAGTAAGGAAACTGGAGAGGCAGACTGCGTACAGAAGTCTCTCCCTATACAGTACAAATAGATGAGTATAGATACATGCATGCACGTAAATACAAACAAACATACAGACAGAGAGATATATACACACAAGCCTCCATGGTGTAGTGGTTAGCACGACTGAATGAGTCAGCAGAGGCCGTTCCAGGGTCAGGCCAGCATGCATTCAAATTCTAGGCACTGCAGTTGACCTACAGCCAAACCCAGCTGTTCATCCCCCCATTGTAGTTGGTCCATAAATGGGTATCTGGTCTAGTTTGATGTGTGTGTGTGTGCGTGTGTGTATTCACATGAGTAAAGTCATGGTACAAATGCATATGGTTGAAATACTAGGAAACAAAAGCATAGAACTCTCTCCAAGTAGTACACAAATAGTAATTACACACAAACAGTTTCAGTTTTCAGAATATCTTCTGTGAAATTCGATGTTCTGAGTATGTTTTGGTTGGAAGCAATGCAAATTCACAGTGCTAAACTTTCATCTTAAAGTCTTTGAAGCCAAAAAAAAAAGAAAGCTTTTATATCTTCTTAGATTTAACCTGATATAGATTCATTTGTTGTTCTGAAGAATACAAAGACAAAAATTTTAGTAGATACTGTTAGAAGCAGTGAAAAGTTTTTATCGAGGATGTAAGGCATGTGTACGTGTAGGAAGAGAGGAAAGTGATTGGTTCTCAGTGAATGTAGGTTTGCGGCAGGGGTGTGTGATGTCTCCATGGTTGTTTAATTTGTTTATGGATGGGGTTGTTAGGGAGGTAAATGCAAGAGTTTTGGAAAGAGGGGCAAGTATGAAGTCTGTTGGGGATGAGAGAGCTTGGGAAGTGAGTCAGTTGTTGTTCGCTGATGATACAGTGCTGGTGGCTGATTCATGTGAGAAACTGCAGAAGCTGGTGACTGAGTTTGGTAAAGTGTGTGGAAGAAGAAAGTTAAGAGTAAATGTGAATAAGAGCAAGGTTATTAGGTACAGTAGGGTTGAGGGTCAAGTCAATTGGGAGGCGAGTTTGAATGGAGAAAAACTGGAGGAAGTGAAGTGTTTTAGATATCTGGGAGTGGATCTGGCAGCGGATGGAACCATGGAAGCGGAAGTGGATCATAGGGTGGGGGAGGGGGCGAAAATTCTGGGGGCCTTGAAGAATGTGTGGAAGTCGAGAACATTATCTCGGAAAGCAAAAATGGGTATGTTTGAAGGAATAGTGGTTCCAACAATGTTGTATGGTTGCGAGGCGTGGGCTATGGATAGAGTTGTGCACAGGAGGGTGGATGTGCTGGAAATGAGATGTTTGAGGACAATGTGTGGTGTGAGGTGGTTTGATCGAGTGAGTAACGTAAGGGTAAGAGAGATGTGTGGAAATAAAAAGAGCGTGGTTGAGAGAGCAGAAGAGGGTGTTTTGAAGTGGTTTGGGCACATGGAGAGAATGAGTGAGGAAAGATTGACCAAGAGGATATATGTGTCGGAGGTGGAGGGAACGAGGAGAAGAGGGAGACCAAATTGGAGGTGGAAAGATGGAGTGAAAAAGATTTTGTGTGATCGGGGCCTGAACATGCAGGAGGGTGAAAGGAGGGCAAGGAATAGAGTGAATTGGAGCGATGTGGTATACCGGGGTTGACGTGCTGTCAGTGGATTGAATCAAGGCATGTGAAGCGTCTGGGGTAAACCATGGAAAGCTGTGTAGGTATGTATATTTGCGTGTGTGGACGTATGTATATACATGTGTATGGAGCAGGGTTGGGCCACTTCTTTCGTCTGTTTCCTTGCGCTACCTCGCAAACGCGGGAGACAGCGACAAAGTATAATAAATATAATAATAATAACAAAATTTATATCTAGCACTGAAGAATGTCTGTCTCTATAGGTCACTTCTGAGAGTTCTTCAGGCTGAGAGAGCTAGACATATGAACAATGGAATCAGTTCTCCCTGGTACATATGAGGGGTATTTAAGCCAAGAAATACTGGGAAGTGCACCTCATTATCCTGTCACCGTGAGAGAGCCTTTGTTTACCCGTGCTGTTTCATCAGAGGGGCTGGCTTTTGATGATGCCTCTTCAGCCAAGAGCAGGTGTATTTACCCAAGCTACCTATGACTTCACAAAATTCTATATTCATCTTGGGGGAGGGACATGACCTCACTGGAGTGGAGCTGCGATCATTAGTTTATAATGGATGAATAGTTCACAGGTAACCAGCAACTTCCTCACTCCTGTTTAACTCTTGCGCTTGACCTTCAGGGCTCCTGCAACCATGCTGCAATCAGTAGCAGGAAAATGAAGGACTCCTTACGAGTGAAAAGTTTCTCACTGTACTCCTTTTCTTCCACTGACGGATGATAAAACCTCAACAGAGTTGACTTTTCACTCAAGCTGTAACCACAGGCAGGCAGAGTTGGCCATTATGTTTAAAATAAATGTTAAAAACTGGCTCATTCTTCTACCACAGGTGAACAAATAGGTATAGCTAGCTATGCTTTTACTACAGATGTTGTTGTTACTTCAGCTCACTATAGTGATACAACAGATGTTGTAATGGGTATAACTAGTTATAATGATATCAAAGGTGTTGTGGTAGGTATAGCCAGCTACACTGATGCCACAGTTGGTGTAGGAGGTTTAGCTAAGAATACTGATATAGGAGTTGCAGTACAGTAGGTAATAGCTAGCTATAATGGTACCACAGGCATTGCAGTAGGTACAGCTAGCTATACTGGTACCACAGGTATTGTACAGTTACCTACATTTTAGCGTTGCATCTCATCAAGCACTGCTCACTGTACATTCATCACAATATATCACACAAACTGATGAGTGTACTTACACTGACAATAAGCTAACCCTTCCTGTTTGGTAAAGGGATTCTAGTAACTGATGGATGGGGTGAAGGAGCTTGGTGACTGGTGTAAAGGTAGAGACTGTCTGGTGACTGGTGTAGGGGAAGGGGAGCATGGTGACTGATGGAGGGACAGGGGAAGCGTGGTGACTGATGGAGGGACAGGTGGAGCGTGGTGACCGATGGAGGGACAGGGGGAGCCTGGTGACTGGCGTAGGACAAGATATAATTGTGGAGTGGAAGTGGAGAGAAATACACCAGGAAGTAGCCTGTAGGGTGAAAGGGAGTCCGTGGCACAGCTGTTGGGTGAGGGAAGGCAACACTACCACCCAGCTTCCTTCACCCATTACTTTTCGCCAACATACACAGAAACAATCTTTATGTGTCCCTTCCCTGCCACTGGCGTTATGTCTGTCCAGGATACTTGCCAAGATGTCTTTTCTACAATGTACTGTTTTTCTCCTCTTACTCTACCTTGGATAACCCTAACATTCCTTCCCCCCATGATGCTCCTCTTACTAATCCTATGCACCTTCCAGTAATCCCTCTTCAAACTGTAAGAAAAGCGCTTCTTTCTCTGGGCACAAGCAAGGTTTATGGTCCTAATGGCATCCATCACCATGAAATGAAAGAGTATGACTCTAAACTTGCACCTATGCTTGCTTGTCTGTTCCATTTCTGTTTAAAATCCAGAACTTTTCCTTCCTCTAGGAAGCATGTGTTGGTACATCACATTGCAGAGAAGGGTGACCGTTCTAACCCACACAGCTATCATCCTGTTGCTTTGGCGTCCACCATTTCCAAAGTCTTGGAATCCCTCCTCAAGTCCCATATCCCCAGACATTTCAATCTCACAATCTTCTCTCTGATCACCAGTATAGCTCCACTGGTGATATTCTTTTCTATCTCACTAATGTCTGGTCATTATCTCCAAAAGATTTTGGGAAATCTTATGTAGTTGCCCTTGATATATCTAAGCTTTTGACAAGGTGTAGCATCGGGGTCTCATTTCTTTTGGCTTACTCCCCTCACTTTGCTCCATAATATCTAGCTTCCTGTCTGGCCGATTTATCTCCGTGATTGTTGATGGGTCAGCCTCTTCCCCTTTCTCCAACGACAGCGGTGTCTCTCAAGATTCTGTACTGTCTCCTACACTTTATCTTTTCTATCAACGATTTCCTTTCTTCCACAAATTACCAAATGCACTCATACTCGGAGAACTCAACAGTATATTCCTCATCCTTTAATTCTGCTCCTTCTCTAACTCGATCTGCATCTCGTCTCGACACAACTTCCTCAATAATCCAAGCCTTCGACATATCTTAATGGGGTAGACAAATCTAGTTAATTATAATGCCTGCAAGACCCAGTTTTAGCCCATCTTTCTATCGACAATTCCCTACAACTTTCCTCTCACTTTTGACGGTTCTGTAATTCCACATCCTGACTCAGTGATCATACTTGGTATTACTGTAACATACAGTCTATCTCGGAAACCCACATTACAGAAATAGCTATGTCTACCTTAAAGAAACCGGGAATCGTGTTTAGATGTTGATATTTCTTTGCTTCTGAACAGTTGCTCAGTTTACACAAAGGACTGATTCGTCCTTGTATGGAATACTGTTCTCACATCTGTGGTGGCTCTAACTCTGCAACTCTCCCAGGCTAACTTCCAAACTTGACCCTCTTGCCCTCCGCAGCAATGTTAGCTTACTTTCCCTCTTCTGTAATCATTACCTTGGTTTTTGCTCCCATGAGCTGGCTGCCTGTGTTCCCCCACCAGCTAAAAAACGCAATACTTGGCAAACTGCTGCGTCACATGACTACTGTATGGTCGTTGGCAACTCAAATGTGGGCCGTTTTGATCATTTCTTTCCCTACACCTTGAAGCTTTGGAACTCTCTACCCTCTCATGTCTTTTCCAGTAAATATGACCCGGCACATTTTAAAAGACAGGTTTTTTACTTCAAATATTTGTGAATACTTTTCCTTGTCTCTTCTTTCTTCTTTTCCTTAACCTATATTATTTATTCATCTATTTTGCTTTGTCGCTGTCTCCCGCGTTTGCGAGGTAGTGCAAGGAAACAGACGAAAGAAATGGCCCAACCCACCCCCATACACATGTATATACATACACGTCCACACACGCAAATATACATACCTATACATCTCAATGTACACATATATATACACACACAGACACATACATATATACCCATGCAAACAATTCACACTGTCTGCCTTTATTCATTCCCATCGCCACCTCTCCACACATGGAATACCATCCCCCTCCCCCCTCATGTGTGTGAGGTAGCGCTAGGAAAAGACAACAAAGGCCCCATTCGTTCACACTCAGTCTCTAGCTGTCATGCAATAATGCCCGAAACCACAGCTCCCTTTCCACATCCAGGCCCCACACAACTTTCCATGGTTTACCCCAGACGCTTCACATGCCCTGATTCAATCCACTGACAGCACGTCAACCCCGGTATACCACATCGATCCAATTCACTCTATCCCTTGCCCGCCTTTCACCCTCCTGCATGTTCAGGCCCCGATCACACAAAATCTTTTTCACTCCATCTTTCCACCTCCAATTTGGTCTCCCACTTCTCGTTCCCTCCACCTCCGACACATATATCCTCTTGGTCAATCTTTCCTCACTTATTCTCTCCATGTGACCAAACCCTTTCAAAACACCCTCTTCTGCTCTCTCAACCACACTCTTTTTATTTCCACACATCTCTCTTACCCTTACATTACTTACTC